>NW_023462534.1:0-18473 GCF_013731165.1 Rhagoletis pomonella
AAAAAAACAATAAATAAATAGAGCAGAAGAAGCTCCATAGCGGCTGCGATTTGCTGCCAACACAAACTCCAAACTGATGCAAATAAAACTGTCTTACGAGCTGCAGGAAGCAAAACAGAAGCAACTACGGAAATGTTTAGAAAATTCAACTTTAAGTACTCAATACGCATTTTTAGTGGGTGGCAAAAAGTCGGTATTACAAAGATTGTTAGCCGGCGAGTGAGTGTGTGCGAGTTGGGCGCTACTATTGTTTGAATGAGTGCTCGCGTGCAATGACCCCAAAATTTTGAAAGGCTTTTCTACAGCTGCTGCTTCAGTTACTAAAAGTATGGTTGCCGCCGAAAATTCATAGAAATTCATAGAAGATGAAATTTTGAGAACAAATCACTGGCATTGCAAAAACTTTTTCTGCACAAAATTAAGTGCAATTTCAAGTGCGAAAGTCTGCGCTATTGATTTTACGCTCCAAAGTCGCTGGCTGAAATAGCTATGCAGCAATTTTTGCTGCCAAAACACTTTGCAAAAAGTTATTGAGACGTTGCGCAAGATTATAGAAAACATAAGAAGGAAAGCAAAGTACGACTTTGTTTTTTTACATTTTAAAACTGCAGCTAATGTGACAGTGTAGGGGATGAGCATACTAGTTATAATTGTATGCACAGATATATGTATGTATGTATGCATACAACTATGCAAGTAACTATGTGTAGATATTCGCGAAATATTAGTACAAAAAAATTTTTAGAAGTTTCAAAAATTAGTTTGCACTTTTACCAAAAATCATTTCAAGTATTTCTATTTGGCATCGATGCTGGCATACCGAGTTTGCGAAGTTCTTTGTTGTTGATTGGCAAGCATAAGACCTCAATCAATATTAGAGCTTTATAAAAATGTCGTCCAAATATTCTTGATTGGATCTGTTTGCATCACATAATTGCCTTAGAATATCTCACGTAAGGTATTCACGATGCGTTTCCCAGTTCTCTCTTTTCAAAATATTTTCCATTGTAATTCAGCTGTCAAAACTGTTGCCAACCATCTTCAAACACCGGGAAAATATTTTAGTTCAGAAAACTAAAGACTTATTTAGACCCTTTGGTTTGACACCAATTTTTTTAATATTTCATATAACTTGTATATAATTTAATTAAATTCGACTTTTAAAAAAGTTGGCGACCCTCTTCACAACATATATAGTAATCAACCTTTTCCCCACCAAGGCGAACACATAAGTATACGATTTTTCACAATCGGATATATGGTCTCGTGCTTAATGAGACAGCCGGTATATGCCTACGATGCCGTTGCATATGCAAACGACCTGTCGCCGTTTCAGATTTTATATGAGGGTTCAAGTCAGCCTGCGAAAGACATTAAGGTCGGACGTGGGGTATGAAATCAGTGGCGGAAAATCTATTATATATTTTCCTTTAATGTCGAACGGTTAAAGATATCCTATTATAACTTAGGAGTTCCTTCATGTATATGCGGCTCTTTGCCTTCCTTCGAGTTACAAATTTAAAAAAAAATATATCCCATGTAAATATTTTGGTGAAGATTCCAGACCAAGAAAATTTTCTCTGGCATTGAGAGGATGAAAACATGGATGACGGAGCGGAAACTGGCCACTGAATATAAATCTGGTACTTGAATTTAGTAGCAATGGGCACGAGGTCTGCTTCGATTCAATCTAATAGTCAGGGACAAAGAAGTCGTCGAAAAAGTGGAAAGAGAAATATATTCAACGAGAAAAGGTTTTGCACGTCATGGAAATGGTAAACTTAAAACGCATTAGATATTGGGAAGCTATAGGAAGTAATTTAGCCTAGACAGCTCAGTCTCAAAATTAAAAGGAATTGGGGTCATTTTACGAACAACAAACACTCTCGTAAATTAAGTAACTATGTACATTTTCACGCACGTCGGATTGGTATCTATGTGTTCTTCAACAGAATGTCGATATCTATTTAAGCAAGCCGGTAATTATCTTATATGGAAATCTAGTCTGTGTATAGTGGTTAGAGAAGTAGAAGGTATCGTAGGCAACTTAAGTTCGGACTGAGAAAAGTATCTCAGTCTCATTCCTTTTCACCTGGTTTTCCCATCGGAAGCGGAGGCTTTGTTAAGCCAATAGATCTAGCGATTGCGATTGATGCTATCAAAAGTAGCTTTGAAGGCGGTAAATAGTTAGTGAGTCTCGATCCAATTCTAGAAAATATTTTCCAAAGTTTGGCGCACGGTAACTTTCTGATACAATTTTATGGATTTTAATTTTCGACATTTCAAGCTCTTGCACTCGCCTATACCGGCGTAAATATTCTGGTTATATCATTTTATCGATTCTACCTAGCTCGCCTTTGGCCCAGTCTAAGCGGACCCCTATAAGCACTATCTTTTTTCATTATTCTTTCGAGGTTCCTACTGTAGGGTTATTCTACTTTCTTCTTTCGTACCTTTGAAAAAAATAAAAATTGATTATTCATAAATCAACTTCAACGTTTAAACTTAAAAGACTTTTCTAACTTAAATAATTTTAAATATGTTCGTTAATATTGTAGACGTGCCTTTCATTTATAACAAGATGGTCGATTTTGTTTTTTTCTCGCTCTATTTAGTCGTGGATCTTAGTGCTGCGGAGTATTATTGGGTCACGGCGAAGTCCCTTTTTTGTCGGGGCTGAAGCTTTCGACAATGTACCCTGCCGGAACAAGGTATTGGCACACCTAATTTTTAACAATATTTTTTCATTCTAATATTTTTACACAAATTTCTGTGAAAATATGGTTCATTCTACAACAAAAACCATAAAACTATAATTCCTAAACTTTGTACAAAACTCGCGAAAATTCAGCAAATTTTAGTGAATATTTTCAACTTTTTCATCAGATTTTTTAGAATTTTTTTGAGTATGTAGTTTTGGAGCCCATTAAATTCTAGTACAAAAATGCAAGCTCGGAGCTAGTCAAAAATTGCATTGAGTTTTGAGAATTTTTTTTTTTTTCGAAGGTGTTTTGCACTTTTTCCATACAAAGTATTTTCGAAAAAATTTTGTTGTATGGAAGAGACTGCATAAAAAAAAAAAATCCAAAAATCAACAGTAATTCCTAGCTACTTAAAACTTTCACTTTATTGTAAAAAAATTGGGCTACTGATCTGCATACTCTAAAAAATTCTAAAAATTCTGATTAAAAAGTTGAAAAATTTCTTGAAAACTTGCTGAATTTCCGCGAGTTTGGCACAAAGTTTAGGATTTATATTTTTATGTTTTTTGTTGTACAATTAACAATATTTTCATACGAAATTAGCGTAAAAATATTAGAATGAAAATTCTTGCATATATTGTGAAAAATTTGCTGTGCCAATACTTTGTTCCGGCAGTGTATGTATGACGACGAATTCTATCTCCGCCAGAAATCATTTAGTTGCCGGAAAAGGATCTTAGGCGAGGAACTGTTGTTATTTTCATTGCAAGTTTTTTTTTTTGGTAACGGGTCCCAAATCGAACGCCACACCGGAAATCGATATGAATTATGAAGACAACCGCTTTTAGTTGCACCTTATCTATCTTCTGTGACCCTAGGTTCCTTGTCGATTTGTTTTTGTTTTTAAGTTTAAACAAAAGATTGTGCTGAAAAATCCATGCGTGGTGACTGTACTTGTTTTCATTCTTTATTTCCTCACCAAAACATTTTTTTTTTGTATTTTTTAATAAAAGTGAAAAGCGAGAAGCACACAGTCATGTCAATAGAAAATTTGTCAGCCGCAGCTGCAGTGATTTTTTTATCTAAACAAATTAAATGCACTCAGGTGCTTGGTTAAGCCAAATGTCGACTTTATTGGCGGCATACTTTCCACGGCAGGTAACCCGCTCTTGTGTGTAGATATATATGTGTTTCTGTGTCAACTGCATGCAGTGTCAACTGCATGCAGGTGACAGCCACATACACAAAAAGAGAGAAAGATGGCTAACGGAAGCTTAGAGCAGCTTTAATAAATTTTTGATAGCAAAAGGTTGCCAAGCATCTGAAAAGTGAATTTGAAATTTTTATTGTTTGAAGCTTAGTATTAATTTAAACATATCTTTATTTACACTAGGTGTTGCAAAAATATGAAAAAATAAGTAAAAGTAAAAAAAAAAATATTCAAAAAAGTATGAAAATGATATTGGCTTTATCAGCGTACATGCATGTATGTAAGTATGTATTTATTTAAAGCCTCCACCCCAAAGCATCCCTTTTGCTTGGCATACACCATAAATATTTTATTAATCATGCGACTGTAGTAGCTGTGAAATGTACAGCAGGGAATGCGAATGAAATGAAAGAAAATTCGTAGCATAAAAAGTCTTAATCAAATATTAATAAGACAACGATTAAGAGCCGAAAAATATGCAATGAAGAAATGAAAGAAACCTTTATCCAAGGCCAGACAGGCCAACGGAGTTCAGTCGGAAAGAAAGGAGTGCCTTTTTGTTGCCACAGCAGCAGCAGCAACAGCTTAAGCCAACTGTGTACCACCCCACCCATAGCTCTCAGCAAGTGCATATGTACATATGTACGTATGTATCTGCCCCGACAGTTAGTCTACCAGCATCGTTCGCTTTTCAGTGAAAATAATTTGAAATTCAATTTTCGACAATGGCACACAAAGGATTTGTTACGCTTTGTGACTACTCTACATGGCGAATGCTCCTGCAGCTATGTTACGCTGTTGCTTCTCGTCTCGTACATCTTCAATTGCAGTGTGGTTGCAAGAAAACAGAAGCATTGCAAGTGTGCTTGTATACATATATCGATATGTATTTATGTATGTATAGGCAGAAAAGCAATGAGCATTTTAAGGTTATTTTGGATGGCACTTACAATAAACGACTGAGCCAGCCACCCACACACACACACACACACACACACACACACACACACATAATCGCACAAGCAACCAAGCGACAAAGCGAGCCAGCAGTGCGCCAGCAACTAACCAAGGAAGTGAAACTGACTGTTGCAGGTGTCTTTTGTGGCGTTGCAAATACATAGTAGAATCGGTCCGCTGCCCTGAATACTTTGAATGGTAGTTTGCCGCTTGTTGAATACCATTTTATTTCTCATTGAATTTTTTCGCTTTTGCTGTGCCGATTATTCAATGCCTTCTTATTTCCATAAGTGAGTGGAATGTAGTATTTTGGGCGCATTGTTACCGGCAAATTTAATGTGGTTTTTTTAGTTATCCGGTAAAAGTGTTACTTTAATATTAAATTATCGGAAATGGATATTTTAAGGAAGCTCATATAACTCACAAAAGACCATAATAAACTTTCTGAGTGCAGCACACGTACACGTGTAATTTAAATAATGATAATTTATTTGATCAATAATATAGTCAGTCCTATTTTTAAATATGTGTCTACTTAAGGTAGAGAACTATGTCGGATGTTGGACCCTCCTTTTGGTGCAGTTTTTTGGAAGATGATAAGGTGAAATCATCCCAAAACCTTCTTCTTGTTTGCGAAGCTTAAGCCAAGCCTATAACTTCTCAGGGATTGAGTTTAACTATGATTATCACAACTTCTCAAATACTTAGTTAAACCCCCGAAAATTTTAGGTATCATTGAAATTTAAAAAAAATAAACCGGCAAGCTTAACTAACCTTCTTCGTTGACCCCTTTCAAGAAGTGGTCACGTAACATTTATTAAATTTACGTTGTACTCAACTTTCCAGCAGCATAATGTAGATTATCAATAGAATATCCACGCTTTCGTTGCCCAGTAAGATCTTTTCGAATGTGCCCTGCCTTTCCAGCTCATCATCCATTCTGTGACTAGTTTGCATTCACACCAACCATGCAGAGAAAAAATGCCGCAGTCGGGAATGGCGCAGTGATTATGACGAAGTCGACGAGTTGAGTTAAGGTACACGTTTCAACTCTTATGTCGAATATAGTCGGATGAATGCATGTCTGACGACTGGAATTTACCCCACTACCTCTGAATAAGCCTCATTACCTTCCGGCGCTGTGTAACGGAGTGGTTTTCTACACCAAATCACATAGGCCTAGAGTTCAGCCAAAGTGGTTAAAAGTCAAGTATTGAATTTGATTCAAATCACTTTATTTTCGATTTATAGATATGCCAAAAGATGGAGTTGAAAACAATTTTTAGAATAATGTATGAAGAAGTTTCATATTAGTGCATCCTTAAAATCAAAAATTTTAAAATATGATAAATTTAATAATTAAAAGTTGTACTGCTTCAAATATTCAGACAAAAGGAATACTTCATTCGGGCATGTATTTTTTAGAAGTGTAATAGTTCTAAAGCAAGCTTGTAGGTGACAGAAAATAACACATTGTTGTAGGCAGAAGGATGTAATCTTGCCGAATAACAGATAATCTAGAATAAGCTTGGGGTATATCGATAACGATATAGACTTAATACTAAGTTCTGTAATACTAAGGATTTTATGCCATGAGAAGGCTATACTTAGTTGCTCTTAAAACGCAATACGAAAAAAAATATGAAAATACTGGAAGAAAAAGAGACAGGTCTTATAAAAAGTAAGCCGATTGGTTAAATCAATAATTTAAAATTCCAGAATCATTTATTAGTGAGAGAAAGTAAATTCAACTTCTCTGTATTCATGCTGTTAGGCGTCCACAATTGTAATATGAATATAAACTTGCTACATCTCAACATACATGTAGAGAAGCATTAGATATAAGTACTAAAAATAAATATAATAAATAAAGTAGCTGCGCTACAAAGCGAACAGGAGAAAAATTAGATCATGTCTCAATTGTCAAATGTCAAATGCTTAGTCACCGACCGCAAAAAACACTGAGTAACAAGGTTTAAGCTGATCCATAATCAGCGACCTCAACAACACTAGAGTAAAAAAAGTTTCAAGCTAATCCGCTCGATTTTGAAAATATCGTCCACCATGTTGGATCCGCCATTTTGAATTTTTACAATTTGTCTCCAGCTTCGTAATTCGCGACACCAAAAACCTCAGAGTGACAAGTTTCAAGTCAATACGATAAGAATTTGAATTATTGCCAGTTCTGATCGCAAATGTCTAAAAACTAAAAAAAAAAAAATAAAAAATTTTAATACGCAAAATTTCTTCTTGAATGCCTTCCGTGAATTTTTTTCTATCTTACTTGTAAAACTCCTAATTAAATCTGTTAATTTTAAGGTTCCAATAACTTGTATACGCTCATTTATGTTTGGGGAATTGTTCATCCCAATAAATGTACCCATAGTATGTACTCATATAAAATCAAGTCTTCACGACTGCGATGCATTCGAATTTTGAGAAATGTAAAGCAGTATACAAGTTTTAAATATTTTACAATTTCATCCAAAAATTAGTAGGATAAATTTCTACCTCAGAACACAAATTATTGAAAAAAAAAATATCCATTGACAGACTGTGCTTTGTGAAAGTCTAAAGCCAACCGTTAACGAACTATCAGTGTGGCTTAAAATCTTGTTGATTCACTCTGGACCAACTCCTCGTGGATTTCAAAGTCACTTTCGACAGCACGTAAAGAAGTAGCCTATAGTTATGCGGCGATGTCTATATCTGTTATCCCTCCGGACGGTATGCCTGTGTCCCTATTGTGCGGCTTCCTACGCGAAGAAAACACTGGTGAGATGGGTTTGGCTACAATTAGCACTTCTTTTGGCGTCAGTTGGTACGAAAGAAGTGATGAAAATCACCCAAGCAATTTTAGCACAAACCAGCAAAAAGGAGATGTAAGTATATGTACGTGTAAATATGTAGATATTTATGTAGGTACATCTAATAACTTCGAGGGCTGATTCCACATATTCCCAATGGATTAGAAATCACGCACAGCTGTAGCGCTTTGCCGCCCCAACCTCCTTAGCCCATTCCCTTATGTATTTCCAAATGACTTCCATGCAGTTTCTGCTTCAATGGCTTTTGCGGTACAAACATATATACTTAAAGATTGCATGATAAGTATAGAATGTTTTAATTTCATTAAGCAAACTCAACGACCTGCAAACATACAACACAAAGCTCCCTTTTGAACCTGCTTATCTTTGACTTTGCTCCCCCCGGAAAACTGCTGCACTTGACGCTAACATCGCTGACATCGTGGTGAACAATTTGTGTGATTGTTGATAGGTGAAAATTGTATTTGGACATAAATATTAGCGCATACACACATTGACATTCTAGGCTATAAAAGTGATACTCACACACTTGGCTCGAAAGCAAACGGCTGCGTGTTTTGCTCGGTGGTGTGCCAGCTTAGTGCCTCTTATGTGTTACGTTCCCATGTTTGTACTTAGTTTCTTTACTCGTAGGTCATATGTACGAACATATTTAAGTACCTACGTTAGTGAGTATGTGTCTCCATCGTCTTCTGCTGTGCTTCGTTGTTCATGCATAATTTAAAATTAATTTTGGCGTAAAATTGCAATGAGAATCATGCTTTCAAGGCGAATTATTTATTATATACGCTTTTTCCCCGGCGTACAGCGCAGTTTTCTTGCTTTTTTTTTTTGGTTCTTCCGTTTGCTCTTTCAACTAGCCCCACTGAGAAAAGTAAATAAATATTTGCTGCCACTAGTGATGCCCCATTTGCTACTGATGCTGCTGGCTGGTGTCGTCGTCGTCGTCGGGCAAAAGCAAAGAGCAAACGGAAAGTTACAATCGCAAAGGGTAGCGAGGCCAGTACAGAAATTTTGCTGCAGTTAAAATTACAATTTGTGCAACAGAATTTTCGCTGCAACAGCAGGCTCTTTTTTTTTTTTTTTGCTATTCAGGAACGGCGCCGGCAGCAAGCAAGAAAAGACTTCCCTCTTTTCTTTGGTAAGAAAATAATAATAATAATAAAAATGAAATGCAAGGCATCGGGCCATTGCGCCTTAAAGAATGCTTTACAATTCACTCTACTGCGAAATTCTGATTTCTTTATGCCACTTGGTTAATATTGAGCAAAAAGCCATTGGGAATATCGTAAAACTATCATTGCCATTCATTTTCTTGCTACACTCTTGTGCCATTCGGCAAATTCCGTATTGAATTGATATTCATATTTTTTGTTCAAAATCCTTCTCGCCCAGCACACACATGGCAACATTCATGTGGCAGCCAGTGCTACATACTTTGCATATTTACTCGCACATCGACTAGAGTGGGTGGTGGAGATGGTGCTGTGTAAAGCATAGCAATATTTTTTCGTTCAAAAAATATGAGTATAGCAGTTATACAATCGGTCTTTTTTTGATGCCACTTAATATTCCATTCTTTCAATAGCTCCCTCCGTTTTTTTTTTTCTTCGAAAGCTTTTTTTGAAGACACCAGTTTGCATGGGAGTGTGAGCAGACAGCTGCGGAGATTTCAACTGTAAATTCCTGCAACTGATTGTATGAATGTGTGTGTATGTATTGTAAGTACATCTTATTTACTTCCGCTCCTTGGCTACTCTTTGACGTTGGCTTGTTGGTTTTTTTTTTTGCTGCCCAGGAAGCTACTTTTATTCAGTACGAATGTTAAAATTTTCTTTAACTTGGCATTTCTTATTGCTCCAGGCACTTGCTCTGAACGCTACGTTTGCATCGTTCTTGCTTATACACAGTTATTTATTATTTTTGTTTTTTTTTGCTTTGGAAATATTTTCAAATAATTTAGCCAACTAGTTTGGTGCGAAAATTCTGACTTTTTAAAAAATATTTACTTTTCACACTTTTAAGTAACGGGTGATTTTTTAAGAGCTTGATAACTTTTTTTTAAAAAAAAAAAACGCATAAAATTTGCAAAATCTCATCGGTTCTTTATTTGAAACGTTAGATTGGTCCATGACATTTACTTTTTGAAGATAATTTCATTTAAATGTTGACCGCGGCTGCGTCTTAGGTGGTCCATTCGGAAAGTCCAATTTTGGGCAACTTTTTCGAGCATTTCGGCCGGAATAGCCCGAATTTCTTCGGAAATGTTGTCTTCCAAAGCTGGAATAGTTGCTGGCTTATTTCTGTAGACTTTAGACTTGACGTAGCCCCACAAAAAATAGTCTAAAGGCGTCAAATCGCATGATCTTGGTGGCCAACTTACCGGTCCATTTCTTGAGATGAATTGTTCTCCGAAGTTTTCCCTCAAAATGGCCATAGAATCGCGAGCTGTGTGGCATGTAGCGCCATCTTGTTGAAACCACATGTCAACCAAGTTCAGTTCTTCCATTTTTGGCAACAAAAAGTTTGTTAGCATCGAACGATAGCGATCGCCATTCACCGTAACGTTGCGTCCAACAGCATCTTTGAAAAAAATACGGTCCAATGATTCCACCAGCGTACAAACCACACCAAACAGTGCATTTTTCGGGATGCATGGGCAGTTCTTGAACGGCTTCTGGTTGCTCTTCACTCCAAATGCGGCAATTTTGCTTATTTACGAAGCCATTCAACCAGAAATGAGCCTCATCGCTGAACAAAATTTGTCGATTTCGAACATTTCGAACCGAACACTGATTTTGGTAATAAAATTCAATGATTTGCAAGCGTTGCTCGTTAGTAAGTCTATTCATGATGAAATTTCAAAGCATACTGAGCATCTTTCTCTTTGACACCATGTCTGAAATCCCACGTGATCTGTCAAATACTAATGCATGAAAATCCTAACCTCAAAAAAATCACCCGTTAAATAACTAAATGTTTAAAAAATATAAAATAATGGCAGTGTGCATCGAGAAAAAGTGGAAAGTGAAAATAAGCATGCGAAGAGTTTTGCTACGGATTGAATGATGCTACACAATTAGCATTGCTTTCGCTGTTTTCTGCGTTGGATAAATGTAAGAAAACTATCTATATATATGAGCAACTCTCATGAGTTGTTTCATTTTTTTCAATGTATTGTCTTCAATTTTGTATTAAGAACAAGATTCCATCTCGAAATTGTATTTAAATGAAAACTTAAAAATGATTTACTAGCCAAAAGTCAAAATAACAAATCGTGCTCATATACCCATAGTTGTATATGTAGCGTATACGCCCCGTGCCACCATAAGCAGTCATTTAATACGTTTAATCGCATGCCTTAAATTAAAAGTAATATTTTTTAAAAGTAATTAAATATTGGCGTTTAAGCTTTTTACACAGTATTAGGGCATGCACATATATATATTACTTTCTTCATGTAGTATATGAAAAGTTTAGAATGAATTTCGAGTGTGCCAATAAAAATTGTAGAAATGGCAATTTAGTTTTACTGATTGAATTTTCTTTTTTCATTTGGTGGCCCGCTAGTTTTATTGCACTAGATTCAATTGTTTTGGCCAGAAGACCAGTTTCACCGTTTAATTTAAACATTTTGAAGTATCTTAAATCATAACAATTAAAAAAAAAACCGTAAAATTTAAAAAATCACGAATTATCTGCGACAGATATTTTGCATGCTGTAATAATTTTTATTTTTTATTTTTTCATGGTACACTCTTGAAACGTCACAGATGTGTTATATTTGAAGCCAACATCCATTGCCTCTAATATGAAAATTATATTTGAAAAATTCCCACAGTTATTAAAAAAAAAAGAAACCAGTTATGATTTTTTCGAGCGTAAATGAAAAAAAATACTAATTTCGGTATTTTTTCAATACTAACTGTACTTTATCAATACTACAAAATTACGAAAGCGTTGCAAATTCTTAGCGGTTGCATTTACAATTGCTGTATATGAAAAATATATGATAACAATAAGCGCTTACATTTATTTTTTGGTTATGGTTCGATTGCTTCGAAGATAGTTCGATATCTTCGACATTGTGTACTCTAAGTGTTTGAAAGCCATTAAGCCACGGATCAGAAGATGAAACAGTCGCCCACGAAGCCGCAATTCAAAAAATATTGGCAATCGGCCCCACAGCAAAGTGTACAAACTAATGAAAAGCGTCGAGAGAATGTCAAAAAAATACGCAAAAAATCAAAGGAGATAATTTTTTTACTGAAAGTCGCGAACGTGAATTGTTTGTGAAAATGTTGTACCAAAATACTTAAATAAATACAAAAAAAAAAAAAATGGTTTTGGACGGGACGAAGTTCGCCGGGTATGCTAGTATTTTTTTTTTCTTAGGCGGTACAAATTTAGACTTTGGTCATTCATTACTGCCATAATATTATGTATCTAGAAATTTTTTAGCACAACTCATAAAAAATTCTAAGTCGCACCCAAGAAGAAAACCTGCTTTCGCATTTTTCTCGAGGATGACCTGTGGCAAGAGGTTATCATTTAGGGTTAATATGTAGCTATGGATGCTGCTCCCAACAAAGCTTCGCATAGGCGTTGGTTTGTACTTATCCCGGGCTTCATATGATAGTAAGCAAATGTAAAATACCTGAAATACTTACAGTTGTAAGCCAACAACCAACTAGCCCAGTAAAAAAAAAATAGTTTATTTATTTTCAGGCTTCATCTTATTCGCACACAAAAATAAATCGAAAATATGTTTTAAAATTTTCCATTTAACATTTTTCCAATTTGTAATGTTGAAGTTGCGGAATTGATAAGTGGCCCTGACAGCTGCCACGTGGCTATCTATGCTGCTCCAGCGTCTTTGGACTCATGCATTAGGAGAGATATGAAAAAATATGTATTAAAATAAATATGAAAATATCGCTTCTTTAGCCATTCATATCAGTTGCACATATAAATACAGAATGTATAATCTTCCGCTGTCATTCAAGTTCACAATCAAGAATGCTTGCCGCCAGGTACGAATTTCAGAAGACAGAACACACGCGGAAGCTTAAATTGAAATACAAAAAAATAAAATAAAAATAAAAACCAAAAAGTAATAATTTGCGTGCTTTTACGCAAATTTGAGCATATAAAACGAATATTCCAGCGTGCGAGCAGAGCGAGCAACCCAATGCTCTGCAACCTCAAAACATGACGCAAACATGACATTTGACTTTGTAGCACTAATACATGCGCACGCAATTTTGTTTGTTGCCAGATTGTTCGTGACACGTTACACGCTAGGCGGATCAGCTTTGGCGATGTGGGTGTTTTGGGCACCTTCGTTGTTTTAACGTTTTTTTTTTGTTTTTGTTTTTTTTTTTGTTTTGCTAAAATTGGACAACGTCTTTGCCGTTGTCTTGAGGGGTACGTGGCGGGTACATACATATATGTACGTGACAAAGGGCATACAAAGACAACCGACAGGCAGCAACCAGCAGCTGATAGCAGACAGGCAAACTTATGCACAGCAGACTGTTGAAGTTCTAGCTTCTTACGCTAGCCAACAGCAGCATACCAATGAAATTGCTTGCATATTTGCATGGCTCCACAAAAAAGGGTGTTCCATAGAGTGTTAAATGTTTTTTGACGGTGACAGCTCTTTCCCGCTAGAAATCTTGACAGAAAGTCAGTATCATCATTGAACAAAGTTGTGAAGTTTTGCAAACGAAATGGACAACGATTTTGTTCGAAAAATTATCTTGTCAAACGAAGCGCATTTTCATATCGGCGGCTATGTTAACAAACAAAACTGTCATATATGAGGATCGGAATGGGCCCGGTGGCCCATTTTTCCAACCAAGCTAACCAGCTAATTCCACAAACCATATTTTGTGCCGTTAAACAGTCGTATCGGCAATGCCAATCGGCCTCCTCGGAGCTGCGATTCGAAGCCATTAGGCTTTTTTATGGGTTGCCGTGAAGAACCGATCTTATGCAAATAATCCTTTAATGATTCAGGATCTTAAGGCGAATTTCGAGCGGCTAAAAAATCGCGTTGATTTTTGAGAATTTTTCTTTAGGCTACTTTTTCAGGTTTTTTAATATGACAAGCACAATTTTCAAAAATTTTTTGCGTTGATATTTTGAAATTTTGTTGCTGACGGTCTCCCGCGTTTTATTTCATAAGAAATTCATACTTATATGAAAAAAAGTGCAAAAATCCGTCACCAAAAAAAAATTTTTTCAAAAATCAACGCGATTTATTAGCTGTTTAAAACTTGCACTTCATTAGGCTGGAATTGTATGGGTTATAAAACCGCAAACCCAGAAATTTTCTAAAAATTCAGAATAAGAAGTTTAAATTTTCATGAAAATTCGTTGAATTTTCCAAAATTTTAAAAAATAAAGTTTGAAACTGTGATTTACACGGTTTTGGTTAAAGACGATATTTTTATATAAAAATAACAAAAAAAATAATTAGCTCGAAAAACAACGAATAGTGGAAGAAATTGAACACATGGTCATTTGTTTGAGTCACTGTATATTTGGCCCATACTTTTGTACGTATATAGATTGCTTCGTGTGTTTCGAAACTGTTTTTGCCGCACGGTGTAACATACATACAAAAAAAATAGATTTTTGTAAATTTTTTGGAATTTTAAAAAATAAACCACTATATGCAGCACCCTATATTTATCTATGTTAATACAGCTACACACACTTTTTAGTTGGGGGTTTTTTTTTGTTGGCAAAATTGTAATTCCTCGCTCATGTGCTACCTTTGTCAAGTAAAAGTGCCATGACGGCTGTCATTTTGTTGTAGCAAAGTCGTGGCTTGGCATTTTCATTCTCAAATACTGCGTGCTTCTGCACAACCCACACACCACTCTTATACACAATTCGCATATTTGCTAAGGAAATTTTTGCATTCGCATGTAAATAAGCTATTAAAAGTGAATTTTAATAAATTTAAAGGCTTTCACCAGACCAGGCCATGCTAAAAGTTTCGTGATTTTGCTACGCTGTTATTATTATTTTTTTATGCGAAAATTGCTATGTATGTAGCTCTCAAACTGTAATCCTTACTAGATGTTGCACCAATTTTCTACCATTGCCATATCTGTGTGCGTTTGTATGGCTTTTGGGCTCAATTATTATCCCTGCCGCGTTCAGGTAGCCCCTGAATGCATTTTGCTATAATTACAAAATGCTTTTAAAAATGTGTGGCATGCCACTAACGCCGCCATAGACTAGCCTCGTCATTATTGACATGCTCGTGTAGCGTAGCTGGCGACGTTGTCCCCATTTTTTTTTTTAATTTTTTTGGTGGGTAAAAGCAAAACTGCGCGCGCTTTACACTTATGCATAGTAAGCATTTGGTAAATTAGTAGTCTCAGCTGTAGGCGGTTGATACAGGTGCCTACGAAAGTTTTTGTGCGGTGCATTTACTACAATAATTGCGCTCTATTTTCGTTCACTCAAACGCTGTTGCTTTTAATGCTGCGCGAATTTTAATCATTTTTTTCATTGAACGGTGCATTGAGAAGTTACATATTTGTAGGACCGTTAGATATATGAGAGCGATATGGAAATGACGTACATATGTACATTTATTAGTTGTAGCAATTGGTTGTGCATTTTCTGTCTCCACAACGTACGCCCCCCGATCGGTTAAAAAGTAAAACCTAAAATGGCAGGCAGTGTTTTTGATAACAAAAAATAAGAAGGATGTGTTTACGAAACGGATTTGTCTTAGGTAAGCAGACGCAACCGACCCTAATGAAGGTGGACAGTATTAGAGTGGAACTCCCCAAAAGGCTTTTCAAGCATCCAGCACTTTTTTCAGCTAGAGTGCAGAAAGCCATAACCCTTAAATAGCTTTGTATAGAGTTGCATACTTCTGGGCGCTTTTGGTCTTAAAAGGTTTGCAAACCAACGAAGTTAAGCGCATAAAAAATTAATTACATAGTAAGCGAACCCTTTCCCCGCCACGCATGAGGCATTAAACAAAGAAATGTAGCCTATCAGCGCTCCTCCATAAATACCACCATTCACCACAGAAGAGCTTAAGTCTGCCACTAACAGAGTAAAGACCAAGAAATCACCAGGCCCAGACGGCATTCCAGCTGAAGTCTTAAAAATATTCGCCGCAGAACGTCCTCATAGGCTTCTAAACATGTACGCCTGCGCTAAGAACGTAACATTTCCAGAAATTTGGAGAAGACAGCAGCTTGTCTTAAGCAGCAAATAAAAGGGTACCCATGACTCACCATCAGCGTATCGACCACTATGTACGCTGGATACTGCTGGAAAACTCTTATAAAGGCTGCCCAAACCGGCTATCGCCAGCGGTGGTGAACTTTCCTCAAGACAGTACCGATTCAGGCCCGATAGACCAAGAATTGGAGCTATAAAACATGTAGACGCATACCAACACAAAAAGCTAGTCCTGCTTGCAATCTTAGACGTTCACAATGCCTTCAACAGCGCAAAATGGGAAAATATGGGAAACACCCATGTACCTTAGGCTCATGGTGAGAAGCTGCCTATAAAGCCAGGAGTTATTTTACCATACCACCGATGGACCCCGGCAAAATCGCCGGGTGTGCCAAATAAGAAGAGGAAGGTGGACCCCGGCAAATGACGATCACTTCAGCAGCAGCAAAAGGTCAGGCCAGACCTATGGAACTTCAGCTACGTCGGTATATAAAACCTCGAAATGCCTGATGATACATATTTAGTAGGCTAGGCACTAGACACGGACGACGCACGCCGCAAATGAAATCAGATTATGATAAGAACACAGGCATGGCTCGCCTCATACGGTCCCAAACTTGCAGCAGAGAAAACCAAGTTAATACTCACCAAGCAGCATATTCCCTTAGAAGTAAGCATGCAACTGGCCGGCATTACAGTAAAGACGCAAAGATTAATAAAGTACTTAGGCGTAAGGCTAGACCCCAGGCTTACCATTGGCCACAAATGCAGTACGCCACCGCGAAAGCAGCAACGGCACCGTACACCTAAGCAGATTAATGGCCAATATTGTTGGAGCGACCCAAAGTAAAAGGAAACTTCTAATGTCCACAACTTTGAATATTTTGGTGTACGGAGCGGAGTTTTGGGCTGACACCCTACAGAAAAATAACCGTTGCAAGATACTTTCCATAGCCCATCGTACACAGTGCCCGGCGAGCTACTAGTAGTTATAAGCGGAAGGTTCCCATTGATCTACTAGTAGCCGAACGCAAGAAAATGTGGAAGCTTAAAAATAAAGCCGCGGTAGATGGGCAATCAGGCTTACAAAACACCTAAAAAAGGGGTGTAATAGGCATTTTCGACCCCCTGGCCGCAAAAAAAAAATACTCGTACATGCTCTGATTCTTACTTATACCAAATGAAGCAAATATGGCTTTACAGTTTTCTCAATTCGAGCGTTAACCACCAGAATTTTTTTTTTTTTGGCGCAGTACATAATGGACACAAATACAAGAATGTGAACTAAATCAGTTTAGCACTTTTCGTGTTTATAAACGACATATTTTTTAATATATACAATTTTAATCCTACGATTAAGTATACCTAGATAAATGATTCACTTCAAATGTTATAACTCTAAATGTCAAGTCAAAAAAGTTGATCTAAAAAAAAAGTTCTCTACAATCCCGTACAAAGCTATATTTTTCCCTGATGCTCATTGGTACCACATTGCGCATAATGAACAGTTTTGGACATTGAAGGTGAGAGCTTTGGGGCACTAGCGATTGTACTATAGCGATATCTTCAGATTCAGTATTTATTCTAGTCTTATTTCTTGCTTTAGTTGATTTATCTTATGCAAATTGAACTAATATTTTGTTTGATGCAGAATCGGAAGTTAACTACAGATTTTTGTAGTGAAAATCTCTAGTTAACTGTCGATTCGGAGTTAACTACGCACTGTGAAATTGGCCCTAAAAGAGGTACAAAAAGATTTTGGAAAACTTAACCATTGATTTTTAAATTTTCAGTTAGTTCTAACATATTGTTAAGCACTTAAAAAACATGTACAGTATGTTAGTATGACTATCGATAGTTTTGCAGCTCTAGCAAGCGGTACTAAGTAGTAGTTACATATGTATGTATGTGAATGATTCCACTTTTCCTCCCGATAACAGTCAGTTCTTATTGTACCGAAATGAACATTTAAGAATCAATTTTAGATCTATAGAAACATGTTAAAATATAATACAAGTAGATAATTTTAAATAAAATTACCATCGCTATTGCTTTATCGTCAAGCCAATTTACCTTGGACATTTACATACATATGTATCTATGTTGTTAAATTTATAATGCAATGTCTGAACCACATTTGAAATAAGTAGCATCATTTACAAATAAAATTTCTAAAACGCAAAATAATTAGGTTTTTGTTAAAAAAGAGAAAATTCGTTTAAAAACTTTGGCGCGTACCATTGCCGCAGTAAAAAGGATAACAAAAAAATTGCAAAACCATCACATAACCAGGAAAAAAATTGCATGCAAAACTAATACAACAAAGTTTCGCAGTGACTTTTTTTCCAGCCGTTATGAGTGGTTAAACTTTTCGAATACGTTTGTCTGGCTGTCAGTTGCTTTAATAAAACGCAGCCATTTTCTCTGCGCTTTTTACGCGGTTACGCGTTGGTTTTAATACAACTTTGCGTACATACTATATTACATGTATTATATTCATACATATATTTTGTACGTACATATGTATGTATACATATTATGTAAATGTAGCTAGAC
>NW_023462535.1:0-2963 GCF_013731165.1 Rhagoletis pomonella
ATAAAATTCAATGATTTGCAAGCGTTGCTCGTTAGTAAGTCTATTCATGATGAAATGTCAAAGCATACTGAGCATCTTTCTCTTTGACACCATGTCTGAAATCCCACGTGATCTGTCAAATACTAATGCATGAAAATCCTAACCTCAAAAAAATCACCCGTTATTAACATTTACGTTTTAAATATAATTCATGTTTTACCTTGAAAATGTTTAAAATTTACATTAAGTTAGATAACTACTTCGCATAAGCTTTACATTTAAGTTGATAAAATTTTAGTGAAAAAATTTTAAAAATCTTAGTGTCTTTAATAAAAAAATAGCTCATCATAAAAATTGTATCGCCGTTCGTCGTCGGCGTAAGTTTGTAGGTCCCCCCCCATTTGTGTCACAGCAAAGGCGCACGCTACAAATCGGAGGAGAAGCTCGGCCAAAACTTAGCAAAAGTGTCAAGGCCAAAATATGATTATTATAAATAAATTTAGTTTGAAACAGGTCGCAACCCTCTTCAAACACCTCAAAAGTATTCCCAATATTATTTAGTTGTAAACCCGCATGAGTCCGAAATTAATATTTTTTAGCAGAATTTCCATATTTTACCGGAAATCGTACTTTGTTTTCTGGCAACTGAGAGGACAAATAAGAGAGTAAGTAAGGTCATCTCTTTGTCAGAAGCTACCTGGTGGTAAATTCTGGTAAATGTGTCAAAAGATCCGATGTAGTGTGTTTGACAACCAAATTGTAAACAAAATAGAAGTGCACTCTGCTAATGCATGTTGAAAAGTAAACAATTCCTTGCATGAGTGGATGCTAATGAGTTTTGGCTAAATTACAAAACGCTTAAAAAGGTATTAGCCGTCATTTTACGTTTAAAAACTTTAAAACTTTAACACATTGCCACCCTATACTCTATATATGGTTGACCATTGAACTAAATCGTTGTTTATTTTGGTAAGATTAAAATATATTTTACTATTCAATATTGGAGTTGGTGTGAAACAAAAATTAATAATTTATTGTTATGTATGCAAATGAGATCTACAATTCTGAGCTTATTGAGCATCTCTTAGTCAAAGACAAAGGCAATTTTGCTTGACCGAGTTTCGAATCTAAGAAGAAAATGTTTTTAACAAACAAAAGGTTAATAATAAAATTTGAAGGATTTAAGATATTGCGTATGGTAGCATGAAACGTCACAATCTTCTTAATTGTCAGGCTGTTGATATGGCTACGAAAAAGTGACAATGGAAACACATAGCTGAAGATTTCATACTTACAGTGTATAAACTTCAAACCTCTAATATAAATTAGTTAAATTTAGTTATTATTTTTTTTTTATAAATTTTAAGTTTTCGTTTGGAATAATTTTCATGAACTTATCTATTAGGAGCTCTCTTTGGAAAATTACCGTACATCCGATATCTATTGAAATTTTGACATCCTCACTTTTTGGAAAAAGAAGTTCAAGATACAAGTTTGTGTGCAAAAAATAAATTAAACAATAATAATTAATATTTATGGAACTTAAAATAGAAAAATTTTTATTTCATTACCCAGACTTTATGAATAGCCTACTCTATAAGTAATAGTAGAAATTCCGAATTAGTAAGTTCAGTCAAGACGTCATTCAAAAGTTTTGAAGAAAATCACTTTTCTCTTTTGTGAAAATTTGGGACTATCTTATGCGAGTATTGTCGACAAAATGTTAGTCTATGAATGACTAAAAATTAACGAATAAATGGTTAATCGCGATTAATGATTAAAATTAATTAAGCGATCGCTGTGGTGTAGTGGTTAGAAGTGCGCACTACCATTCCGCAGGGTGAGCGTCCGAGCCTAGTTCCGGCCAACAAAAAAAAGAAAATGCTTTTGTAATAGTGGTCGGCCCCCGGCAGGAGTCGGCGTAAAACTGTAGGTCCCTCCCCTTTGTGCGACAACATCAAGGCGCATGCCACAATCGGAGGAGTAGCTCGGCCAAACACTAACATATGTCGATGGTCCTCTGCAATAACGGCACAATTCATAATTTCAGGTTTAGAAAAATACATAATTTCAAAGCTTACAGTATGACTGCTATAATACGGAATAATTACGTTCCAAGACATATTATTGCTAAATTACGAAACAAAAAATCTTTAATTGGCTCTACTGAAATATATGAAATTTTTAGTTGTGTCGATATGTAAGCGCCTTTCTATTATTATTAGTAATAATCAACACAATTTCAAATTACATAAACCCAGTCACAGCCCTTTTTTGTATTCAACGCTTCCAGAAATCACATAATACATAAAATAAATAAAAGCTGTTTTGATTAATATTACATAAACTGGAAACTGTTAAAAATAAGTGCGCTTGAGTACATAGATTAGAACCCATTTAGTTCCTAAAATGTCTGTTTGCAACACATAACAATAAAAATGCACATCAAATAGCTAAGAATGATGAAGGAAATCGATTCAGACATGCCTGTGTAACTGGCCGTGCAGGCTCAAAACAAACACATGTTAATTAAGGGGCTATTCAAGTATTATGTAAACACCAGTGGGACGCGGGGGTCTTGGTTTGCTTATTTTTAATGACAAGGGGCAACATTTCTTCAAATAAGTAAAACATTAATTACACACGCACAAATTTTGCCTGCAATTTCGATCACAATTGAACACTGCACTTAACTCTCGTTTCGAATTTTTGAAAGCGTTTTTTAAGCTATTTATGGGTTTAACACTTCTTGTGGGCACTTGATATTGTAAAAAAAATATGCGCAATTCGATCCCAAACAACATTTTTTTGTAAAGAACGCCCGTTTGCTTTAAATTTGTAAAAATACAATTATTTTTTTATTTGGTATACATCTGTCATTTGTTACAAATGAAGAAAAGTCCAAGAGTTGCCAAGTATAAATATCGTTATATCTATTTATTAAAATAATAATTTACAATAATAATTTATTTAATTAATACTTT
>NW_023462535.1:2973-18470 GCF_013731165.1 Rhagoletis pomonella
CAAAGGTACGTGCTTATTGGAGGGTATTTATAAAGGAGTTTGTAAAAGGGGGCGTGGGATATAGGCGTGGAATTTTTTATCAGCTATAACTTCGAAACCATAAGTCTCACCAACTTGAAATTTGGTATGCAGACATATAAATGGTAGGTGCTTATAGGAGGGAATGCATAAACGAGTTTGTTAAAGGGGGTGTGGCACATCCCATAGGCGTGGCATTTTTTATCAGCTATAACTTCGGAACTATAAGTCACACCAACTTGAAATTTGGGATACAGACATATCAATGGTAGGAGCTTATAGAAGAGTACGCATAACCGAGTTTGTGAAAGGGGGCGGGGCCCATCCCATCGGCGTGGAATTTTTTTTGAGCTATAATTTTTGGACCCACAAATCACACGAACTTGAAATTTGGTATGCGGACATATCAATGGTCGGTGCTTATAGGAGGGTACATGGAGAAAAACACGCGTTGTAAAAATGATTTTTTTTTATTTGATTACCGTTTAAAATTGTTCGTATTAAATCAAGTGAGAAGGGTTAACAAAATGGATTTTTCCATTATACATACACTATTTATAATGGAAACATTCAATTCAAATACGCCCGTATTAAAATGAAGCATTTTTCACTGCACGGGTGGCGTTTTGCACGTCTCGGATGCTTTTTCATATGTAATTAAGAAAGTATATGTATACAAAGCATGCACAGCGGTGACAACACATACACTTATACATGGTATGACATAATGCACGAATCGCGCGCTGTGATGTTGATTCAAACTCAATATTTGAAAACACATGTACATGTATGGCTGTAGCTGAGTGTGCAAAGACGCTTGATACAATTGGTTGCTGCCAAGGAGGTCCGGGTTCAATTACCATTAGACGGAGCATGAACATTAAATTAAATTTTTTCTTCTTAATTATAATTTCGTATAACGAAAAAGCATCTGTGCACTTCATAATGACATATTTTATAACGTACATACTCAAATTTAAAACGAGTTGGGTTGGTGCTCTTTCATATGCGTATTTCGTTAAATTTGGCACGTTTTTTTAATTATAAAATTTTTTCCCTCAGTGTATATAAAAAAGCGCTTGTAAACACATCCCATAGGAACCATAAGTCACACCAAGTTGAAATTTAGTGTGCAGAAATATCAATGGTAGGTTCTTATAGAAGGGTATGCATAAGCGAGTTCGTAAAAGGGGGCGTGGCCCATCCCATAGGCGGGACCACAAGTCACGCGAACTTGAAATTCGGTATGCGGACATATCAATGGTAGGTGCTTATATAAGGGTATATATAAACGAGTTTGTAAAAAGGGGCGTGGCACACCCCTTAGGCGTAGAATTTTTTATCAGCTATAACTTTGGAACCATAAGCCCACCTAACTTGAAATTTGGCATGCAGACATATCAATAATAGGTGCTTATATAAGGGTATATATAAACGAGTTTATTAAAAGGGGCATGGCACATCCCACAGGCGTGGAATTTTTTATCAGCCATAACTACGGAATCATAAGTCCCACGAACTTGAAATTTGGTATGCAGACATATCAATGGTAGGTACTTATAGGAGGGTATATATAAACGAGTTTGTAAAAGGGGCGTGGCACATCCTATAGGCGTGGAAATTTTTTTCAGCTATAACTTAGGAACCATATGTCCCACGAACTTGAAATTTGGTATGCATACACATGTATGTATCTATGGAAGGTACTTATGCTTATAGTAAGGTATTTGTGAATGAGTTTATAAAAGGGGGCGTGGCACATCCCGTAGTCGTGGAATTTTTAATCAGCCATAAATGCGAACCATAAGTCACATGATCTTGAAATTTGTTATTCAGAGACAGGTATCTATGGGAGGTGTAAAGTATATATAAATGTGTTTGTAAAAGGGGGATATACATACATATATGAATTCATCTATTAGATAACTCGGATGTTTAAAACTGTGTGTTTTTTGTTGAAACCTTACCGTCTCTAGATTATTTTGAAATGGAATTATTAAATCGTTTTTTGATCCCGCGATGCTGTTAAAGGAAAAAGTTTCATTCATAATGAATAAAACTCCTTCCGAATTAAGCATTCTACCAGAAAAGTGCAGCTATACTAAAACAGCTAATCGAATAGACAGCTAAACGGAATGTACCGTAGTAGACTAATTTTAATTTAGAAATTTGATCGTTACCTTAATCCACCTAATATTAATAATGGAACAAGATTTATAGCACAAGTGATGATCAATATATATTAGTTAAAGTACGATAAAGCTAAAAGTATGGCTCATAAAGATGCCTTAATGTAAAAAAACTGCCGTCCCTAAATTGGAGCGCTAAGCGTTGCGTTATCCATTGTCAACGACTGTCAGCGCGCGCTATCCCCAAATCAACGCGTCGTGATTTTTGACGTTTTCTTAGGTCCTCTCGTTTTTATTCTCGTTTCCTCTTTCTCTATTTTGTCCTTTCTCTTTCTTTCCGTATCTAGAAGGAATATAATTGAAATTTACGAATTCGTTAGCACAATACGCCACAATGGTATCTTGATTTTCACGATTAAATAAAAATGCCTTCAATTCAGCAAGTTTATTCCACGCGCCAACGAAATTTGTCGCGTTGTCGCAAAATATGTCTGATGGTAAGCCTCTCCTTCCGATCCTTCGCTTCAATGACGCCAGGAACGCGTCTGTAGATAGATAGGAAACGATTTCAATATGTACTGCCTTTGATGATAAAAAAACGAGAAGTACGGTGTACGCCTTGTAGGGCGTCTTGCTTCTAATTCGTAGGTACACACCAACTGGTCCGCAAAAATCAACACCGCAGCGGGCGAAAGGGCGTGATGGCGTCAATCGCGCAACTGGTAGGCTTGTAGCGTACGCAATGTATGCCTGATCTCACTACTCGACTTGCCACGTCGCGCGCGTTGATGATCCAAAATTTTAACCTTATAAATCAGTTATGCCCAACGTCGGCAGAACTCCATAAGCAAGTGCCCCGCGCTGGCAGAATTCCATATTTAAGTGTCCTGCGCTGGGCATAACTGTTATAAATGCTACCAGTGCTTTAGGTTGTAACGTAGCAATTCACTAAGATACAATAGTACACAGGACGGTAGAGTACATACGTACCCCACCGTACATACATATCCCAATATACACACATACATACATAACAACGCATATACATACTCTCCGATACATAACGACAACGCACAAACGAAGCATAGGCACTCCACTGCACATACATACACCACCGTACATACGCAACAATGTACATATGCACTCTTCGGCAAACTCACACAGCATCAGGCAAAACACTGCTAGCAGCATACCAGCCACTTCGTTCGCCAGCTACCATCGGGACAGCGTGCACGATGAATTCTCAAACCAAATACGCAGCAACGAGTATAAAAAGCTGAACAAGCGCGCAGTCGAGTCAGGTTTGCTAGGTAAGCGCTTGACTTAACGAGTCGGTTGGCGCCTGGTGGTGTCTTCGGACGCACTAAATCGTCTCCGGCTGGTTAATCCAAGCACGGCTCGATCAAGCGGTTGGCGCCTAGTGGTGTGTTTTCGGACGCACTAATTCGTCTCCGGCTGGCCGAGACGCGGTTACAGCCGCCCCCATTCCAGGCCCTACTCACGTAGTGTGCAATTATGGGAGCGGCGGACCTGGAGAGTCTTGCTAGGTCGCTTCGCTCCATCGGTTGCCGAATATCTGAACGAACAACCCGTTAGAAGCCATCCGCTACTGAGATTCGCACGCCGTGCCGCCGCCGCTGGTCACCGTTGCTCAACAGTTGCTGAGATTCGCCCGCCGCGTTGCTAGCACCCTCACCGTCTCTCCACCGCTCCTGAGAGCCATCCGCCGCGCTTCTAGCGCTCTCGTCGTCACCCGCACGACAACAACGAGCGCCATCTCCTGCTCTCTCTCACTCTCTATCTCTCCCTCTCTTTGGACATAAGGTTGCACAGTGGTTCGGATAGCATATCTAGCTGGACGAAAGTCAATTTTTTTTTGTTTTTAAAATACTTAATGGTACTTGGAATACATTCCTGACAATACATTCAAATAGAAATTTCATTTATTAAAGCATTAACATATGAAAACAAACAAAAAAAGGTAAGTCAACGCCGCCTATTTGAGAACTCTATTTTAAAAGCTGAAATTTAACTTAAAAGATTTCTAATTGCACTCACAAATATTTGCATAATTGCAAATTGACTTTATAAACAAAAAATTACACTTATTCCGCTATAGATTCAGGGGTCATAACGCAATTTATGTCCACATTGGTATTAGCAAATTTATTCTGAAAAATCGTCGTTTTGATTAATTAAAAAAATAAATTAAAGAGTAGGATAAGTAAAGGCCGCCGAAGGCCGTTATAAAACCACTTGCATATTATCCTTTACACCTTCGCAAATGCAGAGGGTAAGTTCGATAACCAAGTCTAACCAATTGGCTTAGATATTTACATTTTAGTGACGGTATGTCAAATCTCAAAATTCAAAAGTAATTATTAACAGGAATGTATCTGAATATAAATATAAGATCAGTGGCGGATCCACGGGGGAGAGGAGGGGGGAGGGGTTGTGTGTTAAAACAGAAAAATACTTGGAGTTATAAAACCTTTGGTTATGTAAGAGTTAAAAAACATAGTACCTCGCGAATTTTCTGCTTTCTGAAATTAAAAAATTATACAACAGGCATGCAAATCTTTAAGCGCTGTTATAAATTTTTTTCTGAAATTTATTTGTGTTTCTTGCTGTGATCTTAAATTTTAGTCATGGTAAATAAAATCTTAAGAAGTGAGTTGTTTGAGATTTGGTGTTGCTGAAACTTCTAAAAGACAACAAGGTGTCCGTGATTATGAGATTAGTAAATTGAAAGAAATATCTGATGAAAATGCTCGTTCCGAAGTAGATAAAGTAAATTAAGTAAATAACTTTAGATATGTAATCAGCGACCCAGAAAACCCCCAGATACCCAGTTTCATAGAAATCTACCGATTTTTTTTAATTTTCGTCCGCCATATTGGATCCGCCATTTTGAATTTTTGATAAGTGACTTCAGATTCGTAATCATCGACTCAAAAATCCCCTAGGTAAGAAGTGGTGTAAAGATCCATCAACGAGTATTTGTTTAAATAGTTTCGTCCAGCTAGATTTGCGATCCGAACCACTGTGCGGTTGCTGGCACCCTAGTCATAGCGCCGCGTATGTGTGTGTGTTTTCGAAGTAAATACACGAAAATAGTGTGTTTTATTTGGTGGGGGTTAGTGGGACTTTAGCTGGACTCTGGATCGGCTGAGTTCACCTCAGCCTTCGACAAAACCCACCTCATAAATGGCGCCCGAGCAGGGACCCAGCTCTGCAGGCGCATGTGCAAAAAATTTAACAAGCACCAACACTGCGGAAGCGGGCTTGCCGAACACACCACAACTAACAGAAGGCACACGCGCCAGCGAGAGTAACACCAATACGCTGAATGTCGACTCCCTCAGCTGGATCTACCTGCTAAAGAAGGAGAAGTTAATAGAGGAGTGCAAGCGGCACCGAATTTTCGTAGAGGGATATACAGTCGCCGACCTGCGCAACGCGCTTAGCGCATATGTGAAAGCGAAGCGACATCGCAAATCAACAGAGGATTTATTGAGAGACTTGGAAGAGGAGATTAAAGCAGAAGAGGAGAGACCAGTAAATCTGCAACCCAGCATCGTTCCCACCATCCGGATCAACAACAATAGTCCACAGCCAGGGCTAACTAAGCGTACAACAGCAAAGCGAAATGAGATCAGCGACGCCGAGCTAATGAACACCGTTCGCCGATGGTACATACACTTTTCGGGAGGCGACGCGCTGCACGACTTCCTGGAGAGGATCGAAGAGCTAGCCGAATGCTATCGCATCCCACTGGACAACCTCCTCCCAACCCTTCCTGAAGTGTTACGAGGGAAGGCTCTCCAATGGTTCCGTGTGCGAAAACCACAGCTACATTCGTAGGCAGCATTCCGTGCAGAAGTACAACGATTCTTCCTTCCAAGGCGACACATGAGTCAGTTGGAAGATGCCATCCGGCAGCGACGTCAACACCCGACTATGGGTGGAGAGGATCACTTGGAACATAGCTATGGTGGCCTACGTGTGGAGTATCGTCTCTTCGTCAAGCGGGGAGAGTTTAAGACAATCGAGGAGCTGTTGGATCTCACCGACGAGTTTGAGCTTCTGAAAAGCGAGGAGGCCAGGAATGGCAGACAGGCAGCACACAGCCTAGCTCCCCTGAAAGAGAAGTACAGTAGAGAGGAATCCTGCTGGCATTGCAAAGGATGCTCCGCTTCCGATGCCGAAGGCCGAAAATAATGTTCTGCTCCAGGTGCGGCCGAGATAACGTCCTCTTCAGAGATTGTCCCTGCAAAACTACCACCGTTAAGCCGCCCCGCAAACTACGAAGCCGCGGAACAGCTCCGATCGCCGCCGCCCCTGTGGACACTAGCACCCAACAAGGAGGAAAAACCGATGGCCGCTACTACATCGATGTAATTGTAGAGGGTATGAGCGGACGAGCACTATTGGACACCGGCGCGACGCTCACCTACATCGACGAGTCCATACGTAAACACTTGGAAGAGAAGAAAATCCGACATCAATCTAATCACCGAAATGTAAAACTGGCCGATCAAACGTGCGTCTCCAGCCTGTATACTTACCCAATATAGGTAATGTATAACCAGCGTGCAACAACCACACTTGCTTCGGTACTCCCAAATCTCGCTGAACGCATTATCCTGGGGATGGACTTCCTCAGGGACAGAGGAGCTATCCTTACCTTCGATGGGCAACCACTGCCTACAGCTACCCCGCGAACAACAGATGCACCCGCCCAGCTGTACGCATTAACCGAGAGGAAACATCTGAATGGAGAACAGACGCATACCCGCTGCCCCAGATCGGAGCAATCCTCGACAAGCTCAGAGAAGCGAAGTGCATATCCACGATTGATTTGAAAAAAATGGCTCCAGGCAGATACCCCTAGCCAAAGGATCACGGCCGTATACCGCCTTCACCGTCCAAGGGAAGGGGCTGTTACAGTGGAGAGTCATGCCGTTCGGGTTACACTCCGCGCCAGCGACATTACAGCGTGCTCTCGACACGATCCTCGGTCCCGAACTCCAGCCGAAGGTGTTTGAATATCTGGACGACATAATTGTCCTAGGAGACACCTTCGACGAACACATGAGCAATCTACGTAAAGTGTTCGAACGACTCCAGAGGAAGAGGATGCAGGTGAACTTCGAAAAATGTAGCTTTGTGTAACAGAAGCTCCACTATCTCGGCCACATCGTTAGCTCAGAGGAAATACACACTGATCCTGCAAAAATATCCGCTGTTCGAGATATGCCAGCGCCTCAGAACATCCGAGAGCTTCGTCGATTCCTCGGTCTCGCATCATGGTACCGTCGCTTCGTTGCCGATTTCTCCACGCTTGCAGCACCAGTCAACCAACTGCTGAAGAAAGGCCAGACTTGGGTATGAGATGAACCACAATCAAACGCGTTCCTTGCATTAAAAGAGAAGCTGACGAGCGCTACAGTACTCTGCTGTCCCGACTTCAACCGCCCCTTCTTCCTCCAAACCGCCGCCAGCGGAGAAGGGCTCGGAGTGGTCCTGTTTCAACGCCACTCCGACCACGAGAGAGTCGTGGCGTACGCCAGCCGAAGCCTAAACGACCTGGAGAAGCGTTATTCAGCCACCGAACAAGAGTGCCTCGCCGTGATATGGGGAATCCGCAAGATGAGACCGTACCTGGAAGGATACCACTTCACAGCAAACACCGACCACCACTCACTGAAGTGGCTACATTCGCTGCAGAACCCATCCGGACGACTGGCAAGATGGGCGCTCGAACTCCAACAGTATAGTTTTGACATCGAATATCGGAAGGGAGCGCTGAACGTAGTAGCAGACGCACTGCCCACTAGCAGCAACCGATGATGGAGCAGACACGCTCCGCACCGTGGAAACCAGCACCGATGATTGGTACGGGAGGAAACTGAAGATGGTATAGGAACAACCCAGCCGCAACCCTTGCTACCAAGTCATCGACAATAGGCTGTTACGCCACATCGCACCGCGCAACAAGCTCTCCCGTGCACCTCAATGGAAGCTCTGTATCCCCACCAGCCGTAGACTAGACATCCTGCACGAAGTGCATGACGCCGCAGCAGCCGGCCATCTAGGTGTCAAGAAAACTCTCAAACGAGCGCAGCAGAATCACTACTGGCCTGGGATGTACCGCGACGTACTCAAGCATGTACGAAGATGCCTGCCCTGCGCCGAATAAAAGGTGGAATAAAGACACCCAGCAGGATTGATGGCCACCATGCAGTGCTCACGGCCATGGGAGATCGTCACGGCTGAATTCGTAGGACCGCTGCCACGCTCCAAACAAGGAAACACGTGCCTCCTCGTCCTGGTCGACAAGTTCTCCAAATGGGTTGAACTAGTCCCCGTTCGGCAGGCAACCACCGCAAACGTCATCAAAGCACTCCAAGAGAGAGTCATCTACAGGTTCGGCTGCCCCGCCATCTTTCTCAGCGACAACGGGAAGCAATTCGTGGGTAAAGCAATAGCGGAATTTCTCAGCGAACACCGCATATAGTAAAAATTCACCGCAGCCTACGCCCCTCATGAAAACCCGACCGAGCGAACCAATCGGGTAGTTAAAACTATGATAGCACAGCGTTCAAGGACAGATCATCGCACCTGGGATCAGGAGCTCCCCCAGATCGGCTTCGAAATAAATACGGCTCAACACGAGTCAACGCAAGCTTCCGCCGTGGAGATCAATTTCGGGCGCAATCCAGCGGCGCCACGGCAGATACGCACCGAAGGGGCAGTACCTGAAGAACACCCCACGGCACCTCCAGCCATCACCGAGTTATGGGCAGAGATAAAGGGGCACCTCACCGCTGCGGCCAAACAGCAGAAAAAGTACTACGACCTACGCAGACGGCCGTGGTAACCCAAAGTAGGGGAGAAGGTAATGAAGCGAGATCACCCTCTCTCCTCGGCTGCCGACAACTACGTACAGAAGCTCGCGCCGAAATTCTCGGAACCGTATACGATCACCAAGTACATCTCCACCAACACGGCGAAACTCTTAAACCCCGAGTGGCCCAACAAATCGACAGCGCACGCGCACCTGCTGGACCTGAAGCCATTCACCGCATAGCGACCGAAATCCGCTCTCTATCTTTTCATTTCAGATTATTCCGTCAGTCACGTCAGACACGCCGCAGCGATAAGTCGCAGAAAGCGTCACCCAGCTCCGCCGGACGAACCGCAACGTATCCAACCATGGCGTCGAGAGCGTACCCTGGCTAACAAACAAAGCCAGGATTCAGCGGGTCCAGATTTTCGAAGGAGTTGACCCCCCGGACGCGCATGACCACGCGCTAGCACTACTCGACGCAGAAAGGAAAGATTCGCTGATAATTTTCGAGTAAAGCGGCCGAAAGTCACGAACAGAACGCGATGGATGGTCAAATACAAGAATCGAACCACCCTAGTATTACACAACGGCCCTGATCGCGCCATCGTAAAATATCTCGGACTGCGGTACGAAGTATCATTCTGCGACTGAGCAACATCGAGACGCCATCTGCAACATAAAAGAAGTTCCTATATTTCCATACAAACTGTACATCCTTAAAAGTTACAATTATGTTGTTAATTCGAAAAAAAGAGAATAATAATAATAACTTTCAATCGGTTATATATATATACTTATTCATATACAGGTACACATATAAATACACATATAGATAGCTTAGTAATAGCATGCCATGTAAAATTATCTTTTTAAATAAAGTAACAATACAAACGGGCCGCACACACACCGGCTGAGCCACCGTACTTCGTGCGGTGGTAAATTATACCTAGGCTCTGCCTAAAGGTAGTGAAGGTTCATAGGACCAAAACTCTATTATACCGCAACCTTTCGTCCGCCAAAGTAGGGAGGGGGTTGTAGCGTAGCATTTAACTACGATACAATAGTACACAGAACGATAGTGTACATACGTACCCCACCGTACATACATATCCCACTATACATATATACATACACCACTGTACATACATAACAACGCATATACAGGGTGTCCCAGAAGTTACGTGCCAAACTTTAGGGGAAGGTAGGTGGGAGGGTGAGCTCACCGATAAACAAAAAATGTTCAGGTAAAAGTGTCACCGTTTTTGAAATATTTACATTTTTTCGAATTTAAAAAAAATCGTGCCTTTTCATGTATTTTCTTTAACTGCAACTACAAACCGGGCAATACTTAGTAAATTTTTTATGTAAAATACTTCCAGATAGTTGCCTCTCCATACTCAAATGTAATGTAGTTAAAATATATTAAAATAAAATTAGGACTATTTCGGGATTTTTAACTTTTTGATATTTTCTTCCCCAAATTTGACTATCTCGGGTGAAAAAAAATGTACTGAGCTATAACTTTACATTACACAAAAAAATTGCTCATTTAATAAAGATTTCAGAAAGGTGCCACATTTACTGTTTTGAATAGAATACAAGTAAGAGCAGCGCTGTCTTCGGCTATGCCGAAGGCTTCATACCTTTCATGAACATCTGCAAATTTTACTTTGACAGATTACTGCTTTTGAATACATCCGCATACATCGGTAGAGGAGTTACATACCTATATAAAAAATCGCATCTGAACAAACAGAGGTATGGAAGATATACCTTATATTAGCACCAATCTAAGTGATTTTCACTGCTATGTGATCAGTATGTAAACCGGTAACACAACTTATTGGGTTTAGTTTCCTACATAAAGGAGATATATCGCAAAAACTGGTATCTGAACAATCAGTGGTATAGGAGATAAAGCTTATACAGCATAGATTTTATATCGCAAAAACTGGTATCTGAACAATCAGTGGTATAGGAGATAAAGCTTATACAGCATAGATTTTGACGATTTTCTCAGTAGAATTTGTATTATTATTTATAAAATAGCTTACAAAATTTATCGGTTTTAGCTGTTCAAATAAAGGAGTTTTACAGTAAAATCCCATATCTGGACAATGAGATGTATGGAAGATACAAATATGTTATAGTCACCCGATCCTTGTTATTTTCACTGTAAGTATTCTGTTAATAATGAATGAAAATGGTGCGAAATTTCATGTTCCTAGCTATATAAAAGGAGGAGTTATAACGAAAAATTTTATATCTGAACAATCAGTTGTATGGGGGCTGCAGGTTATAGTGACCCGATCTTTGTTATTTTCACTGTAAGTCTTCTGTTGATAATGGGTGAAAACAGCGCGAAATTTCATGGTCCTAGCTACATAAATGGAGCTATAGGTTATAGTTACCCCATCTTTTTAATTTTCACTGTAAGTTTTCTGTTGATGATTATTGAAAACAGTGCGGAATTTCATGTTCCTAGCTATATAAAAGGGGGAGTTATAACGAAAAATTTTATATCTGAACAATCAGTTGTATGGGAGCTATAGGTTGTAGTGACCCGATCTTTGTAATTTTCGCTGTAAGTATTCTGTTGATAATGGGTGCAAGTACTGCAAAATTTCATGTTCCTAGCTGCATAAATGGAGAAGTTATAACGAAAAATCTCATATCTGAAGAATCAGTTCTATCGGAGCTATATGTTATAGTGGTCCGATTCTTCCGGTTCCGACAAATGATTAATACATTATAAAAATACACAGACTAGATTGCATACAAACAGACGGACAGACGGACATGGCTAAATCGACTCAGCTCGACGTTCTGATCATATAAGTATACATTTTAATGGATCTATATCTTTTTATTCTGGTACTTACAAACATCGGACCAAAGTTATAATACCATTTCATACTCATGAAAGGTATAAAAAAAAGTTATAGCCGCTTTTGTGGGTAAAGGACTGAGACACGCTAGAATGTATTTAATAGATTTAAATTGAATTTGCTCTTGTTACCGTCAAATGACATGCTAAATAGTACAAAGGTACATAATTACTTGCTTCTGACATTATTTTATGTTACCGGAATTCGGACTAGAGTCTATAACAAGGGCTATACCTATAAATACTTTGTGTGAAGGATGGGTTCACGTGAAATAAGATATACATGAGTTGTTTGAAGAAAAATGTATCCATTTATTGATAAAACATGCTCAAATTGGCGATCTTCTACTCTAATACAAGCTCGGCACCTTTTAAGAAAAGACGCTTTTAGAGATCTTAAACTCAATTGGGCTATCTCAGCAGCAGCTCCATTTATTTGTCCCCGCAAATGCTCTTCGTTTTGAATTGTTTTTGAATAAATTTTGTCCTTAAGACAGCCCCAGTAGAAAAAATCTAATGGATTCAGGTCTGGCGATCGAGCGGGCCACGTGATTGGCCCGTATCGTCCAATCTATCGGCGAGGATAAGTTTCGTCTAAATGAGCTCTTACTTCACGCCCGTAGTGAGCAGGGCACCGTCATTTTGCAGCCATAGTCTTCGCCGCAGGTTTAAGGCTACATCTTCCAAAAGAGTTGGAAGCCGTTCCTGAAGGAACTCTAACTAACTGTGAGAGTTGAGCGTTGGCCTCAGTTCCACAGGTCCCAATATCTGACAATTAAAAATACCGCACCATAAATTTATTTTGTACCGGTACTGCGAACGATCTTCTCTCATTTCGTGAGGATTGTCTATCTGCCAACTGTGAAGGTTATGTAAATTAAAATAACCATCACGTTTGCATGATGATTCATCGCTCCAAATTAATTGATTAAAAAAGTTGGGGTCTGATTCATGCACTCGCAAAATTTCACGGCAAAATCTAACTCTCGACAGGTAATCTCTTTTTTGTAGAGCCTGAACACGTTGAGTGTGTTATGGATGAAATCGATGGTCTTGTAAAGCTTTGTGAACTGTAGTTTTTGGTATTCCCGCGTCCTTCTTTCCATCATTCTCACTGAAGTCGATGGACCTAGTTCCACTTCCTCTAACACAGCTTCAACATCTACCGTTGCAGGACGTCCTGTTTCGCCGCCACGCCTTCCAGGTATGCGACCTTAAAAAAGTGAAAAATGATAGTTAACAAGCAAGCAAACAAGAAAGGTGTAAAAATCACTTACCTTCATATATTTCTCTATGGGTCCGGGCGAATACTTCACGACCCGGATGGCGACGATTGAGGTATCGCTCTGCATAGAGTCTTTGAGCAGCTCTGGTATTACAGTAAGCTTCACCGTCATAGTATTAATCACCCTCATTGCGAGAGTGGTGTCGTATGCAAGTCGTTTTTCGAGAGTCGAATCGTATCGCAAATTGCACGTCATTGCCTAAAATTTCCATTCGACTAGTGTATTAAAACGGAAAAACTTGGCAGCACTGTATAGCTTTCGACGATTTTCGTCATTTACTTATCTCAGCACGACATTAAACAATGCCAATGTTGTCGAGTCGTACAATTTAGCCTAATGTACGACTTACGCAATGAGGCTGAATAACACAATGTTCGAAGGGTCCAATTTCACAAAATCCATGTTCACTAATTCCGGTAAGTAACACAAAATAATGTCAGGAGCAGGTAATAATGTACCTATTTAGCATGTCATTTGACGGTAACAAAAGCAAATTCAATTTAAATATATTAAATACATTCTAGCGTGTCTCAGTCCTTTACCCACAAAACCGGCTATAACTTTTTTTGTATTCGAAACAATAAGTGTGGCACCTTTCTGAAATCTTTATGAAATGAGCAATTTTTTTATGTAATGTAAAGTTATAGCCATGATAAAAATATAGTAAGGTAGAACCGTTGAGAGTCACTTTTAAAATTCTTGACGTTTCCAAACAATTTAATTTTTAAATTTACTCACAAACTCACACACACATTTCAATCATGGCCGACAAATTGAGAGAACGGTTCTACCTTGCTATGTTTTTATCATGGTTATAGCTCAGTACATTTTTTTTTTCACCAGAGATAGTCAAAGTTGGAGAAGAAAATATCAAAAAGTTAAAAATCCCGAAATAGTCCTAATTTTATGATGGTTCCTTAATATATTTTAACTACATTGCATTTGAGTATGGAGAGGCAACTATCTGGAAGTATTTTACATAAAAAATTTACTAAGTATTGCCCGGTTTGTAGTTGCAGTTAAAGAAAATACATGAAAAGACACGATCTTTTTTAAATTCGAAAAAATGTAAATATTTCAAAAACGGTGACACTTTTACCTGAAAATTTTTTGTTTATCAGTGAGCTCACCCTCACACCTACCTTCCCCTAAAGTTTGGCACGTTACTTCTGGGACACCCTGTATATACTCTCCGATACATACCGACAACGCACAAACGAAGCATACACACTCCACTGCACATATATACACCACCGTACATACGCAACGATGTACATATGCACTCTTCGGCAAACTCACACAGCATCAAGCAAAACACTGCTAGTAGCATACCAGCCACTTCGTTCGCCAGCTACCATCGGGACAGCGTGCACGATGAATTCTCAAACCAAATACGCAGCAACGAGTATAAAAAGCTGAACAAGCGCTCAGTCGAGTCAGTCTTGCTAGGTAAGCATTTGGCTTAACGAGTCGGTTGGCGGCTGGTGGTGTGTCTTCGGAGGCACTAAATCGTCTCTGACTAGTTAACCCAAGCATGGCTTGACCAGCAGGTGGTGTGTCTTCCAACGCACTAAATCGTCTCCGGCTGGTTAATCCAAGCACGGCGCGACCAAGCGGTTGGCGTCTAGTGGTGTGTTTTCGGACGCACTAATTCGTCTCCGGCTGGCCGAGCCATGGTTACCGCCGCCCCTATTCCAGCCCCTACTCACGTAGGGTGCAATTGTGGGAGCGGCGGTACCTGAAGGGTCTTGCTAGGTCGCTTCGCTCCATCGGTTGCCGAATACCAGTACGAACAACCCGTTAGAAGCCCTCCACTACTGAGATTCGCCCGCCGTGCCGCCGCCGCTGGTCACCGTTGCTCAACAGTTGCTGCGATTCGCCCGCCGTGCCGTGGCCGCTGGTCACCGTTGCTCAACATTGCTGAGATTCGTCCGCGGTGCCGCCACCGCTGGCCACCGTCGCTCAACCGTTGCCAAGAGCCACCCGCCCCGTTGCTAGTACCCTCACCGTCTCTCCGCCGCTCCTGAGAGCCATCCTCCGTGCTTCTAGCGCTCTCGTCGTCACCCGCTCCGACCCGAGCGCACGACAGAACCGAACGCCATCTCCCGCTCTCTCTCCCTCTCTTTGGACATAAGGTTGCTGGCACCCTGGTCATAGCGCCGCATGTGTGTGTGTGTGAAGTAAGTACACGAAATAGTGTGTTTTGTTTGGTGGGGTTAGTGGGACCTTCGCTGGACTCTGGATCGGCTGAGTTCACCTCAGCCTTCGACAAAACCCTCATAAGGTCCTGCATGCTAATACTCTCGATGAAGATAACGCACGTA
>NW_023462536.1:0-18467 GCF_013731165.1 Rhagoletis pomonella
AATCTGTTAAAGCCAAATTATTGCTAGAGACCTGTGCAACAATTGAAAAAAAAAAATTGATTTAGAAAATTTTTGTAGTGCTTATGAAGCAAAATGTTGGAAATTTTTTGTTTTCATGCTTTTTGAACATATTTTCCTCAAAACTAAGTCTTTTTTGCTTTCTGTTTGATCTATAATATGCTTCTCAGTTTCTTCCCAATCCTAGTCACATAAAAGCAATTGGATGCAATTGTTGCAATTTTGTGTTTGACTCAGAAAAAATCAGAACAACTGGCTTCATTTTGGAAAGGAAATAATTTACTGGCGAAAGGTACCAAAGTAACAGCATATCTAAAACGCCAAAAAGAGTTAGAAAAGTTCTTCAATGTGAATGATGCAAAAAATTTCGCTTATTGCAACGATATCGAAAAGTTAATGGAGACGATAGGGTTAACCTATAAAAAAGATGATTGGCGTTTATTCATCGATAGTTCACTAATCAGCTTAAAAGTTGTGCTTTTGCACAAGACGAATAGAATGCCTTCTGTTCCAATTGCGTATAGCACTGACACTAGTGAAAATTTCGATAATTTGAAACACATTCTTTAAGTAGTCAAATATAACGAACACCAGTGGCGCATTTGCTGCGACCTCAAAATAGAGTCATTGATTACCGGCTTAACAGCATCTGGCCGTCCAAAATATCCGTGTTTTTTGTGCGATTGGGATTCACGATACGGAGAAGGTATTAAAGGAAGGAACCAGTACAAACAGCATAACTGGAATAGTCGCATTGGACGGAAATGGCCTAAAGACAATAGGCTACACGAAAGTCTTGTTCCTGAAATGAAAATTTTGTTGCCGGTGCTCCACATTAAACTGAATCTGATGAGCAAGGCGAACGTTATCACCAAACGGCGCTTCCATTTGAAATAAGGTAACTATAGAGTGTGCATATTTTGAATTCCTAGATTTTTCTAATATCTTTGTCAGAGTGCACAATTTAAACATGTTAACGATTGAAAACTATTTTCGTTTCAGGTACAGAGGAAAGAAATCTCCAGATGCAATACTCGCTGAAATTTGTTGGTGGTATAAAAACACCTTTGAAGAAGAGGAAGACGAGGAAAAAGAGGAAGAAGGGGAAGACAAAGATGAAATTCCAGAATATCTGTTGGACCAAATTATCGACCTTTCTGATGATGATGACGATGACCAAGATATTAGAGAGAGCAGTGATGTTGATCCACAGCCGCCAGCTAAACGGCAACTGGCCAAATCATTAATTTAATTTATTTAATTTTTTTACTTAAAACTTTTTATACTAACATTTCAAAATTATATTTTTTCCATATTTTTATAATTTCTTTTTCAATGTTTCTTCAAAACCAACACTGAAAAAATTGGTACATAAGAAATGAGAAGTAAATTAATATTAAGCCGGAAAACGCAAGTTTTGTATTATGATTGCTTTCTTTTCAAATGAAATTTATTGAAAAAAACTGAGAAGCATATTATAGATCAAACAGAAAGCACAAAGACTTAATTTTGTGGAAAATATGTTCAAAAAGCATGAAAAAAAAATTTCCAACATTTTGCTTCATAAGCACTACAAAAGTTTTCTAAATAAATTTTTTTTTAAATTTAATTGTTGCACAGGTCTCTAGCAATAATTTGGCTTTAACAGATTGAAAAAATATCAATTAGTCGACGAGTTATAGCCAAAAAACCATATAAACAATATGCTGAAAATCGGCATTTGACTGCAAAGTTCGAATGTCGATTAAAAAAAAATTCGAACTAACATAAACAAACGCCGCGATACGGGTCTTCTAATTTAGCCTCTATTTTCACCCCTCACTCTCAGAATCGACCTAACTTTTGCTAACCTGAATTTGTTCCACAGTGTTATTCTAGATATAACCTCCGAACAACAAAAGGAACTACCATTTTATGATATGACAATCTATAACGAACCTCATAAAATTTCAAATTTGAATTTTTTTAAAAAATTTGAAAAAAAAGTCTTCAAAAATTTCACAAAAAACTTTACGCTTAAATAAAAAAATAATAAACAATTTTTAACAAAGGAAAGTAGTTAAAACTTGCTAAAATGTCTTTTCCCTATTTACATTCTCGCAACCGTATAAATTGTGCGTATACATTTTTTCGATCATTTTTCAAATTTTTCTCTCTTTGTTTCTTTATTAAAAAGTGTTATATCTTTTTATTATAAACAAATTTTATGTTCGAATTCAATGCTTCAAAAATATCCCGATTTTTTGCCATAGAGATCTGATCACCGTAGGCATGGCACTTCTGCGTTAACGCTAGGCGTCAAAAACCGCTCCGCCAAACGCTTTGGTTTAGGTTGGCAGTTAGTATTCATTATTATTAAAAAAAAAATTGTAACCCATTGCATAAGTATATTTAACAAAGACCATATAAATGATATTTTAAGACTTTGTAAGAATATTACAATTTCAGTTTTACCGCCTATTAAGTTTAAGTATAAAATTTGAAGTGTAATGCCGATTTCGTTTCTACCGCAAAATGCAACCTTCTCTTTGCCCTCTACGCAGAAACACTACGAAGAGAGCGATGAGAAGGCTACATTTTTTGTAGAAACGAAATCGCCATTAGTAAAGTATGCTCGAAATTTGTTGTATTTGGAGATATGATCGAAACAATTGGCGCTCGATATTTTTTGACTGATTTTGTTTTGTTCGTTTAATGTAATTTGTTTATAAAAGTATATATGTATGTATGTATGTACAGAACACCTACAACCCCCCCCTAAATACGGCCTTGAATAATATAATATTATAAAAATCAGTGGAGGATCTACGGAGGGGTTTTGGGTATTAAAACCCCTCCTTAAATCGAAGAATAATATGGGTGTAGAAAAAAGGTTCTTGAGAAAAAACTGTTAAACCACGAAATTTTTAAATACATTATGTTTATCGCTTTATTTATAAAACATGTTGATAATTTTAAACACATTCAATTTTTTTCTTTTACTTATAAATAAATGAAATGAATATTTTTCACATATTCTTTTTTTTTTGAAAAAATCTTCTAGAACTACGTTAACTGCAAAAGTTATTATTATTATTATTATTTATTTATATTTGTGAATATTCATAGATTCATGCATCTAGCCTTTGTTGTATTTTTCTAGTAGGTTGTGATCCTTTTCAGGCATGAACAACTTCGTTCAGGTGTAGCTATTGAAACGGCCAAAGTGCCAATACGCGAAGGTCTTAAAAACATTCCCAAAAGACGTATTCACTACTTTTAATGGTTCGAGAGCATTTCGAAAATGTTCGCCTGAAATTCGTTGTTTCCACATTTTTACCTCCACAAGAAAGTTTTGTTTCGAACAGTCGATTACAAGTTATAAAGAAACTGGACTATTAAAAGTATAGTACCAGTTTGACTGACCTTTGCTTGGAGCGCATGTACTTTTTAAAGTTTTCAAGGGTTTGGTACCAAATAATGATCATTTGGTTAGCTTTAATTTCTAATTTTTTTATGTAATATTGGAAATGGAATTTATTATTTAAAACTACCATATATATATGTATAGGCTGCCAAGTGGGAACCATGTTGAACCCGGAGATTTTTTCGCTTAGATAGTATTATCTACTATCGATAATATTGGCACGAATATCGATGGTTTTCGTCTGACGATATTTCTTTGAACAACTATCAACTATCGATAGAAATCACCATTTCATCCTTTTCTCCCTTGTCAAGCAATTAATTGTTTTTATACATATCAAAGCGGGTTTCTTATGAATGACAATTCACAACAAAAATTGCACTTTCGATTCTAATGAATATTCAAATACAGTTTATTTGGCAGATATCAAATAAAGCAACGATGTATCACATCAACTATTTAGCTTCTAAAGAGTGAAATACACCCTACAAGCGGTTTGTCACACATGACGAAATTTCCCTTTAGCTAAAATCTGTTGTGTGGTGTATGGGGGTGCTTGAAGGTTTGACAAGCCGTTTGAAGAAAATTTTTACTAAAATCCATTTTTTTAATTCTCTGGCCGCTATGTTGAAGTTTGATCAAACTGCTTCTGTTATATGGCCAAATCGCTTTATTTGTCCGAGTGAGGACATAAGAGAGAAAAATGGAAGTATCCCAAACTTTCTTACATTAAGAACTGGAAAAAAATTAAAATTTTCTGCTTAAACAAGTCATGCTTGTATGGTGTATGGGGAAATGAAAAAGTAGTTTTGAAAATGTGTTCTGTGTGTGAATTTATGGTAATTTTATTTAAATTCATTGATTAATTAATTTTCAGAGCCAGGGTGTCCAGATTGTTTAAAAAGAAAAGCGCCGTTTCTGAAAAAATCGCCAAAGGTTTTTTTTTTATAAAATTCATGAAATCGACTTAAAAAATCTTTTATTTAAAAAATGATTACTTTTTATAACATAGTTTTTTAAAACCAAAAACGAATATAATGCCCTCAGGGTAATAATAAATTACACAAATAACTTTTATGATATTGATGTACAAAAAATTTTCTTTAAAAATATTCATACTTTTAAAAAGTATTTGTATTAATACATTTCCCAATAGGACTGTGCAATTAATAAATTTATTATAACTCATATTAATTGATTAATCACACAATCCGCTTTTAAGCGCTCGGCGCTAAAAATAAAATAAAAGCTATAATAAGGCGAGATCAGCTATTTCCACAAATGAAATTGGAAGTTTCACATTCAGCGGGAGTTGTTACAAATGGTGGTTTAATATTGGCAAATGTTCGATATGCTACAACAAAACAACAACAATAAAAAGTGTTGCCACATCAAAATTAAAGCTTTAACTCCATAACCTACTTATCACGTGTTGCCAAAGGCGACTTCCAAAATTTTCACGGGCAAATATCCAAAAAAAATCACCAAATTGGCGCTAAATCGCGAAATCTGGACACTCTGTTCCGAGCCTATTTCAAGTAGCCTTAGTTATTAGAGCAAATCTCCACGCCTCATAAGCTGAATAAAGTGCTGAAGGCCTGAAAACCCCCAAACGTTTGGTGTAGAGCTCCACTCTTATACTAAACCGATACTATCGACAAATTATCGCTGGTTTTAGGCAATAGTATCGTAAACTATCGATGGCTCGGACTATGCATATTTTTTATCATATAGGCCCCTATTATGAGTTGCATACGATCTTCGACCGTGTTCGAAAGTGCTGATCGAACAAATTTTCATTCATTTATGTATTATGACTACGGTGACCATCCGTCCTGTATTATACGGGACAGTCCTCTTTTTTGACCCATTGTCCTGGTAATTAATTTATTTTATACGGGACGCCAAATGTTCTGTATTTCTTTTAATGTCCCGTATTTGTCCCGTATTCGGTGCTCTGACGCCTTAACAGCTCACTAAAATGGCATGCCTATGAACGAGTTTTAAGTGATCTTGTTATAAGTATGATCGTAATTTTTCTATAAACAGTTATTATTTTCTAATCTGAATGCCTGTGATTCGAATCGAGGAATAATTACAGTGGCCAAAATAGAAATTAGGACTCGACATTTTAGTAAGTTTTGGCTATTTTTCCTTAGTTTATTTAATGTTTATATTTTTATTTTATAAAAGTAAAGCTCTTTTCCTAACAAAACCCATATACATACATAATACCAAATTTCCAACTTTGTGCAAAAAACTATAAAAATTAATTCTGCGCTGTTTCGCCAAAATTTCAAAACTTTTAATTAGAATCTTTAGAAAAAAAATTCGGTTTGCAGTTTTGTAACTCATTAAAATTGAGTACAATAAAGTGCGAGTGGAAAGTGCTGCTTCTCTTTCAAAAAAAGGTCGAACATACTTACTTTGTACGAAAAAAAATGCTTAACACCGTCAACAAAAAAAAAATTGCCAAAAATTAGTGGTAAGCCTTACCGACTTAAAATTGCACTTTATTATACTAAAATTTAACGATTTTTTTTAAGCAACTTTACGGGGTAAAAATCTCGAGAAAATTATCCTACAAATTTGTGATGTTACTATAGGTATACTGTTTCAGGGAAAACAATGTGGAAAAAACTTGCAAAATTATTTTTGTCCCGTATTCGGCTCTCATAAATATGGTCACCGTAATTATGACGCTCATTCGATGAAGAATAGCGCTATTGTGAATTTCGCTCGTTTAGGTTGTTCACAATAGTCCATTTCTCACCGCTGAGAAGCTTTGTTTACAAATCGAGCAAACCGAAAAGGTGTGCTTATACATACATATTTATGTAAATTTGTACAAATTAAAACGATATAAAAAGGAAAGCGAGTTTATAAAAACGTGATAAAAATAAGTACAGCAGATGAAAAAGCTTAGTAAACTGGCCAGGAGTAGTGAATGTTTAAGAGAGTTTAAGTTTAGTCTTTTGGATATATTTTGACATAAAATATATTTAAGAAATTTGAAATCTATTTAAAATATTTTAAAACTATCAACAGCTCTACGATTTTGTTCTGAGAGATCGTGCCAACTGAATATTGGGATTTTCTGTCACAAGTAAAATCAGCATTTGAGCTTGTGTTTAGTATTCACGACGTTAGAACTGCATTAAAATAATAAAAAGTGTTTAAAAATTGTGTATAGCCGCCAAGAAGTAAGAAAACAAATGCAAAATAATACATTTTTCACAATTTTCTAACACTTCGCTACACCATCGAAAGCAAAATTCTGTTCGACAGAAAATTCGAAACTCAACGAAAATTTCGACACGGTTGCATAGATCATAATACGAATTTCACTTTCGATCTTCGATAGCCAGCGAAGATATATATATCAATCAGCGTTGACATTTTTTTAAAAATACATTCGCGTTAATTTTACTCATACAATGGCAAATTTACCAATCAACTGTAATCCGTAGGGACTGCTGTTGCCAATCGATAGTTGCTTAAACATGACATGGCTGTTATAATCTTAGATTAGTGATGCAAATGCCCATCAAATAACAAATAAACGTTTTTACAGATTATGTTCTTATTTGTGAACGAAAATGAAAAAAAACTTAAGACATTTCCAGTAACCCTCAGATTCCGGAAGTTTTTAAAAGCAACCCGTAGAATTGATTTCAAACCCGCAGCCCGGAGATTTGGCAAGCCTCTATGTATGTACACTACACTAGAAAAGATGCCTTTTGGTCTAAAATTTGATTCGAATATGATAACTTGTACGTTGCATTTGAAAATTTAAAAAACCGTATGCGTTCAGGGAAAAACGGTGTGTACAAAACAAGTGAAAATCGTGAATTTTAAAGGACGTTATTATGTAGAATCACTCACAGAAACGGAATATCGTATCAAAAATATGAAAAATGTACTGGGTTTTAAGATCTTGCCAAAAAGCTTTCCACCACCTTAAAGATCATTAAATTTTTTATCACACCAATGAGATTATCAGTTTAACAATTATCCGTAAATTTATAGAGAAATCGGACACAACTTTAAATCGCATGGTTATTCTTATTAAACAAAATATTAAAAAAAATTAGACCGAACCCTTTTATAAATAGGTTTGAAAAGAGAAAAGTTATATCAGTTTTAGTAAAATATATTGGTTTCATGCAATCGAAAAATCAATTATAAATATTAGGGCTGTGCGATTAATTGATTACTCAAAATTTTAATTAATCATAAAGTAAATAACTCAATTATTCGATTAATTGGAAATTCTGATTACTCAAAAGTTCAGTTACTCGAGTAATCAAGATTTTTGATTAACCAAAAAACAAAAATATTTGAGTAATTTGCTTTATGATTAATCAACATTTTGAGTAAAATGAGTAATCAACATTTCAACTCTTTACATATGTATAAAGTAGTTAAAGTTCCTTGATACTTTGAAAACAACGTTTCTGTTTTCAAAAATTAAAACGAAAAATTTTTTCATATACAGAATGTAAAAAAGTAAATAAGCATTTTCCAAAGTAAACTCTTTTAACGAGCAAAATAATTTTTTTGAGTAATCATATTTCAAGTAACTCGATTAATCATCGTTTTGAGTAATCAAAATTTTGATTACTCGAGTAATTGATTAACCGAATAATTGATTAACCAACTTGCTCGAGTAATCGAATAATCGCACAGCCCTAATAAATATTATTTCCATTTTCATAATGCACATCGTAAGTAGAAAACAGCTGACGATAGTTTTTTTACGCAATAGTTTGTAACTATTCTTACGAATTATCACGCTTTGCCGGTCTACGCAAAAAATGTCCCGCAATTTTAAAACCAAAGCTCAAAAATTTACATTTTATTGCGAACTTCGGCAGAATATCTATGATGCGGAACAAATGTTGCTATCGATCGGATATTCTGCCGAAATCCGCAATAAAATCTGTGTTTTGTTAACTTTTGTCCTAAAATTGCCACGCCTATTTTTGAGTCTTTCTCGCCTAAAAGAAAAATCTTGCCATACTTTCTTGCCAATATTATATTTCTGGATAGGTATTCTGTTTTGCTAAATATACCCCATCCTAAGTTTTCGAAAACAAATCACAAAAAAAGGTGTTTGACTCTTGCAAAATAAAACGTTCCGTAATAAAAAAAAATATTGAAGTGGAACTTCTTTAGCGGCGGTTGGTTGGTTGGGAGTAAATTGGCAAACTCAGCGAAAATTGCACACGGAAATGGTGCAACGGAAATGATGCCACGGAAATGGTGCAACGGAAATGGTTGGGGCTGAAACAAGTGCTTCTTGAGTGTATGCATATGGTATTAATTTAACAAAAAATTGCTAATAAAAAGAATAGCACTTAGAGAAAGACCAATACAAGAATGAAAGTAAAGGGGAGTACGTTCATAGATAAAGAAAAGGATAAAGGCAAAGGTAAAACTAAAAACAAAAGCAAAGATGCGTAAAGATAAAGGCAAAAATGAAGACCAAGGTAAAATTAAACACCTTACTTATATATATAAGAGAAAATGTGAAGGGGAATATGTAGATGAAGAAAATGATAAGCATAAAAGTAAAAACAAAGAGGAGGATGAGAATACCGATAAAAGTAAAGATGAAGATAGGGGAAGAAAGAATAAAATAAAAGTAATTAAAGAGGAAAGGATATAGAGAGAGACACAGAGACTCAATCTAGGAATTATTTTTGGATTTTAGAGATTCTCGGGACCTATCGATATAATAATCGATATTTTTATCGGTTTTGTTATCGATATTTTTATCGTTATTCTTTAAAATTTGCTATCGATATTTTCGGAGCTCATCGATATTTTTATCGATATTTTTATCAATTTGTTATCGATTTTTTAATCGATATTTTTAGCTATTTTTTATCGATTTTGTTATCGATATTTATCAATTTTGTTATCGATATTTTTATCGATTTTGTTTTTGATATTTATCGATTTTGTTTTCGATATTTATCGATTTGGTTTTCAATATTTATCGATCTTGTTATCGATATTTATCGATTTTGTTATGGATATTTTTATCGACTTTGTTATGGATATTTTTATCGATATTTTTATCGAGCTTCTTATAGACTTTGCTACCAATATTATTATCGATTTTGCTATCGAAACTGTTATCGAATTTTTCATCGATTTCGTAATCGATGTTTTATCGGTTTTGTTATCGATAGAGTATAAATATAAAAATGAAAATGAAGGAAAACGGAATAACAGATATGTAATTACATAGAACGAACAGGGTTAGAGGTAGGGATCTAGATAGAAAAAAGATAAAAAATATAACCTTAAGCAAAAGCAGATGTATGTGCATACATACATATGTATGTATGTATATTGGCTATAGGGTGGCCAGATGCGCTGATTTAATCAGTACATGTGCTGATTTTTTTTATTGTACTGATTTTTAAGAACCCGAAATCAGTACGCAAAATCTACTGATTTTCTGAGTTTGTACTGATTTTGTACTGATTTTTACATTTAATAAATGTTTTTGTGAATTGGTATAATTGACATTTACTATCTAGAATGGTGCCCAGATAGCATAAATAGCATGATTCGATAATTTCGTTGTTGTTTGATGTGTTCAAAATACAACAAAATTAGCCAATCATGCTTTTATGCTATCTATGCACCATGCTAGACTGTATGCAACGGATCGAGAATACCCCTAATGTAACAACGAAAACTATCATTTAGATAAGATGATTAATGAGGGAAAATAGATACTCGAAAGTTTCACGTTGCTGGCTTAATAGCATCGTCCTGATGACAACTTTTTTTGAGTGTGCCTGGCGCTTCGTTATTCGCGCGACAAACTTAAAAAATAAAGTGTTTAAATCGTTTCACCATTTGGATTTTAGTAACTTTTATTAAAGTCTCAGCTTATCTTATTTTATTCATTTTAATTGCAGTTTATTAAATAAAAGCTTGTTTTTTAAAAGTATTGTCTTTACGTTATTTTATTTAAAGGATTGTTTTCTTAATCGTGTTTTGCTTACACACATTTGCTTTTATATAGTCATTGTATTATGTTGGATGTGGTGCATGCACATGCTTTATTATTTCCATTTATTTCTTATATACAGTAAGTACCCTGATGGAAACAAGGGATTTTTTTTTAATCAACTAATTGAAAGACTACTTTACAACAAATTCAATGAGTAAATGCCTCGATTTTTATACTCTTTTTGCTCAAAAAACAATTTGTGTCTTGGAAGTATGAAAAAGCATCTCTGAAGTCCAGAACGCAAGTGTATTCAAAAGAAACATACTGACTTTGAAGTTGTGTAAACCAAATTCATCTTAAAGTAGTTGAAATTAAATGCAGAGTTGGACAATCGACTTGCTTCTTGAACATAATTCGAACTCAACATTTGAAAGCACCTTTACATGTATGGCTGTAGCTGAGTGTGCAGAAATGCTTGCTGCTACTTGTTACCCTGCTGGAAATTTGATTAGTTTGAAAAAATTTATAAGCTACTTTATTTTCAATGATAACTAATTGAAATTCTCACTATTTTACCTGCAGCGAACTCATTTATTTAACATGGCAATGTCCTAAGAAGCAGTCAATTGCCTTTCTCGGCATGTATTTTTATTTTCACATGTTGCCTCTGTTGGGACTCGAACCCGGATGTTCTAGAAGCCAACAAGTAACAGCAAGCATCTCTGCACGCTTAGCTACAGCCAGACATGCAAATGTGCTTTCAAATGTTCAGTTTGAATTGTGTGCAATTCTGCATTTAATTGTATTCTGCATTTAATTTCAACTACTTTAAAATGAATTTGGTTTACACAACTTCAAAGTCAGTATGTTTATTTTGAATACGCTTGCGTTCTCCACTTTACAGATGCTTTTTCATACTTCCAAGACACAAATTGTTTTTTTGAGTAAAAAGATTATCAAAATTCGAAACATTTACTCATTGGATTTATTTTAAAGTAGTCTTTCAAATAGTTGATTTAAAAAAAACCACTTGTTTCCATCAGGGTAGTTTCCAGAACGTCCGGGTTCGAGTCCCAATGGCGGCAACATGTGAAAATGATAATAATATTTTTTTGTGTCTTTTAAATATGAAAAAGCATCTGTTAAGTTCAGAACGAAAGCGTATTCAAACCAAGCATACTAACTTTGAAGCCAAATGCATTTTAAACTAGTTGAAAATACATTCAGGAAAAGGCAATTGACTGCTTCCTAGGACATCGCCACGTTAAATAAATGAGTTCTTTGCAGGTAAAATAGTGAGAAGTTCAATTATCATTGAAAATAAAGTGGTTTATAAATTACTTTCAAACTAATTCAATTTCCTGCAGTGTACTGTACGTTGGCCTATAATTTGCGGGTATTTTAAATAACAGTGCTGGGATTCTGGTGGAAAATAAAAACCATGTGCAAGTAAATGCTGGTACCAGAGTTCGAAAATAAACGAAATGAATCGCATTGTTTTGTTTCGTTTCACTCATTTCAGAGAGCAAAACACAACCGAAACCCAAACAAAGAAAACACTAGTCGTATTGGGGTTTCTTCTGCTTTGTGCACGAGTACAAACGAAACAAAGGCATAAAATGCGCAGCTGGATGAGACAAAACTCGCAGGATTGATTCGCAAACGTTTGCTTGGCGATTTGCTCATTACCAGAGTTCAGGATTACCACTGAAAAAATTTCTTTCCTAACAAGAAACTGGTTGCAAAACCTACCAAAATGACTTCTTTCCTACCATTTCTTTTAATCAAGAAAACGGAATTTGACAGCGCTAAATACGTTTATTTTTTCTGGTTTTTATACCTAAACATAGATTTCCAGTAAAAAGCAAGTCAGAATAAAGGCTATTATGTACATATTGTGCGCTTTAACCAGACCCACCTGCCGACATGTGTTTCGACCCGCTGAATCCGAATATGAGGTCCGTTTGAGTTCTACACCCCCCCAAATTTCGATTAATTTCCGAAAAACCGAAAAATGGCAACAAATTCGCATAATCTACAGTTTTAATAAAGCCTTCGGAGTAAATGACTTGAAAAATTGTAGCAGAAAATAAAATTGCGTCGTAAATTAGTAATTGGTAATATGTACTATAAAAACCCATGTGGATAATGTGGAAAAATATTACAAATTCATATTAGGGCTTGACTTTTCTGATTTATCTACATATTAGGATATCACATTTATATTACCTCTTAAAATAAACAAGGGTTTAATTATGATTTCTTACAACACCATTTTATTATCAAAGTAGAACATAAACATTAAAAACCATTCATGAAAACAAAAAAAGAACTTATTAATTTCACAAAGTAAAAATTACTTAATTTGTTTTTGCAATTACTCTCATTGTTGCGTTTGGTACACATACCAGGGTTGCCGTTTTGGGCTTTTCCTACCAAAATTGGTAGGTTTTTTTCTCGTTGGTACGATGGTAGGACGCTTAGAATTTGGGTAGGAGCGATTCAAATGCTTACTACATAACAAATGTACGTGTTTACAGAATATGTTATTTTTTATCACACACGAAAATTAAAAAGAAAACAACTCGATGTTTCCAGTAAATCGGAGGATCTCAAAGTTTTTAACCGCAACTCGAAAAAATTAATGGCAGACCCGCAGCGATTTTTCACGTCATTTACTCCGAAGGCTTTATTAAAACTATAAACTATGAGAAATTTTGCCATTTTTTCGGTTTTCACAATTTATTCGAAATTTTGAGGGCGAAGAAGTCAAACGGATCTCAGATTCGGGTTCAAGGGTTCGAATTCGAATTGACCCCAAGGTTTTGTATCTTTGGACGAATGATTCGCGAAATGCTTCGTTTGTTTTCGAACTCTGGCTGGTACTCCAACTCCAGCTACTCTGACCACAGTATTTTTGGGAACACCTTTCCGCAAAAAATACTGTGGTCAGCGTAGTTGGACTTGGCATTAAGGGCTATTTTCGAATGAAAAAATGGCATCGAAGTCGACGTCGACAACCACAATAGGACCGTTTATCTCACGGTTTCTAGGATAAGTTGTTTTTTCCCATATAAAATACATAGAAAACTTTGGGCACTTTGAGCGAGCTCCAAATATTTTTTTATTTCAAAATAAAAAAATAAGGGTCTACTTTTTTTCGGTACAGAACAATCCTAGGGGGTGAGAGCATAAAAATTTCGACTTTACATGCATTTTTGGACCACCCTAGTGTACACATCATTGTACACAGAAGTCAATAAATTATTTTATACTTATGACATTGTTGAATAGCAATAACGAGATTATTTCCATTTACAGTCTTTAAATAGTCAAGGAATTATATACATTTAATTTTTAAATTACTTTTAATTTGAATATTACTTTAAAAAAATTTATTAGAAGCCGGTTTCTCTCTTTGCGCCAGGAAGCAAACTTTATACTATCAGTTGCTTCGTTTGAGTGTGGTATTACAAAAAAAAATACATATTTCAAATTGTGGAAAAGTACCACTATTTAAGGACTTCATCTATATTCGCTGAAAAGAGTATCTAACTATATGTCTTGCATGCAAAACTCTTTTACAAGGTCAGTAAATTGTGAATGAAAAAGAATTGTAAGTTATAGGCAAAGGCCATTCGATTATTCAAAGTTTTTGTTATTAAACTGAGAGTTATTTTCGAGATAACTAACAACAATCGACAAACAAACATTAGCTTTACTTTTAAGTAATTTAAGCTCCATCATATTATCGCAACTGGAATGTAACGACCCGGCGATATGTATTAATTTCGTGGACACATCAAACATTATCTGAAATATGTCAACTGTCAGCTATAATTAAATTATTTTCTTCTTACTTTTTACAGTACAGTTTAAGGAAGTTCCAACGTTATGTAAAAACCGTAAGAAACCCTTAAATTATTTTGTTTGAATTGAAAATTCAGTACAAATCAGTACACATTTTGAAAAATCAGGACATTAGCGTACTGATTGAACAAATGAATAAAATCAGTACAAGAGTTGAAAAATCAGTACTGTACTGATAAAATCAGTACGTCTGGCAACCGTACGTATGACTACTTACTCCAGTTTCATTATTCTGCTTTTTGCTTAGATTACTGGGTCAAACGCACCCATATGCCTTGAAATTCCAACTAAACATTTTAAAAGCAATTCCTAAAATTCTTTGTAAAAAGATCAAAGAAACGTGCTGAGAAGATACAAAAGCGACACGATTTTGTTATGTTTTTGTGAAATGAGTTACCATCGCTTTAATAACTTAGGGCCGGATACTCAAAATCTGGTTAACACTAACTATAGGTTAAACATCGCTATCGACTCCCTGTTATACATATGCTATGGAGGCGATCTCGTCGATAGCTATATCTATCCGTTGCGATTTTAAAAAAAAAGCTCCGGTTTCTTATTTATTTATGTTGTGCAATGAAAAAAAAAATTGTACGTTTGAATGCTTCCACTTTTATGGAAAATACTTGAAATTAATTTCAAATATCTGCAATCATTTTAAAAATTATTCATAAACATTTTTCCGTAGGATACATTTAACTAAAACATTTATTTAATTTGTTATCTATACTAACATATATTTTGAAAGACGTTTTCCCCGTTTTTTGCTGTTTGGGAAACTCGAGAAGAGCTGTAACTTTATTTTTGAAATTTTGGCCATTGACTCTAGACTATCCAAGAATGATAATAGATGAAAAGCAATTACATGACACCTCCCATATAAACTGAAATTTTCACTCAACATATCTCTATTCATCGTAGAGTGCTGCAAGTTAGTACAGAGGGCGCATTGCACCTCCCATACAACTGAATTTCTAACACCACATACGCATTCTATACCCTTTTTCAATAACTCCCATTTTTTGCATGAGTATGGCGTTGATATTATATATCTCTATACTAAGTTGCAGCACTCTACGATGAATACTTCCAGAGATATTTTGTGTGAAAACTTCAGTTTATATGTGAGGTGCCAAATTATTTTTCTTCTATTATCATCCTTGGGGAGTCTAGATTCGATGTCCAAAATTTCAAAAATATCGAGTTTTTCGAACAGAAAAAAACAGCTCTCGAAATATATATTAGTAAAGATAACAAATTAAATACATTTTTAATTAAATGCGTCCTATGGAAAAGTATTTATTAATAACTTTTTAAATAATTATAGCCGTTTGAAATTAATTTCAAGTATTTTCCAAAAAAAGTCGAAGCATTCAAACATAAAAATGTGTTTCTTTCATTTTTCAACATAAATAAATAAAAAACTAGAGCTTTTTTAAAAAGATCTCCACGGATAGATCGTGCAAAATTCATCTACATTTTATTTAAAAAAAAGAAACTTGAAATCGGTTCATATTTGGGCTCTCAAAATTGATTTGTCGACATCAACCTTTTTTGCCCCACTGTGCGCCGTCTACTGATTGTCTGCTGTGGTATTTTCCTCTTCCCCCATCCTGCTACTGTATTTTGACTTTTAAATGCGCAACACAATAAAGTGCATTTCACTATATTTTCGTTGCTGGCATCGCTCACACTATTGAAATAAGTAGAGTTCCAAATAATGTCGGTTTTCGATATTGAGACTTCGTGTTTCATGTGTTCCGCTTTGAACGTTATTTACGAAGTGGGCGTCTCGTCTACATACAGTCAGCAGTGGCCCTATTTTTTGAGCTTTTGTTTGATGCGTAAAATTTCAGTTTTTTGTTTTAAAATGGGGACACATGTACAAATAAATGCATACATACATAAATATGCACATAAGTACAATACACTTTATAAACGTCACGACCAGGGTTGCCACTTTGGTAAATTATTACCAAATTTGGTAGACAAAATGTGGGTTGGTAAAAAGGTAAATTTGTTTTCATTTTGGTAGATTTTTGTTAAAGTAATTTTTGTGCACTTTAAAACTGTTCGTTCTGTAGTTATCTAAAAAATCCACCCGAAAATTTTTTAATCCGCCCATAGTAAATACATGGAAACCAAAAAGTCTGATAATAAATTTCTTTCTATAAGTATAGTCCATTTAATTCCATTAATTTGCAAACGCTTTATATTGTGTCCAGTTCAAAACTCATTTTACTCGAATCCTGAGGAGCTCTTGATTGCCTAAATATTTTAAATGATTCTTTAAATAAAATTAAAAAAGAAAAAACTCCAAAGGCCGGTGGCAAAAGAAAATTTTAAATCAACGGGAATTTTTCAATGGGTAATAAAACTGTTTACCCAAAAATTTTCTAAAAATTTTGAGAAAATAGCAAATTTGTTGAACTCTTCTAAATTATAGCTTTAATCCTTGACTTTTATGATTTTACTTAAAATGTAAACAATACTCTTTTCCAACAAAATAAATAAAATAAAAAAATTACTTGAAAAACATTTTGAATATTAAGAAAATAAAAAGCGTTTTTTTTTTATTGAAGAAAACTTGATTTTTATTGAAATAACTCAAAAAAAGAACAAATCTATAGTTTTTATTAAAATAACTTAAAAAAAGTTATTGGTAGATACTTTCCAGATTTGGTAGATTTTTTCAAAGTAAATGGTAAGTATTTTTGTTCGGCAGTGGCAACTCTGGTCACGACGCACAATGGCGACCTTCAGATAGGGTGATGCTCGAAATTCATCCTTCGAAAGTTGGTATTTAAGATAAAAAATATATATACCAGCAGAGTCATAACAAAGTACCAAATCTCGAGTATAAACTAACTGCAAACCTAACTGCTACCAGTTGCCGCTTACAACAGCTCAACGTTTACTTTTCAGTCAAAAAATTTTTTTCCCGATATCAAACCCGAGTTCATGTGTGTTATTAAACCGTATTTTATAAATTTTAAGATTACTACAAGTTAAGAAGGTATTATGCTGTTGATGAATCTACGTGTGTTGATTGTTCTACAACTTTTCATTATTACATAATTTCATTGGTTTCTGAGATATGGGGAATAACTTGTAGTAAACTGATTTTTTTCATTGTGAATTTTTCAATTCGCCTTTTCCAAAAAATGCGTAAAGTTCTTTCTCTGGTTTTTTTTTCATTTTTACCCGAAGGCTTTATATATAAGTAAACTTAAAAGATTTACACAATCGCTTCGCGCATTTTAGAAAAAAATATGTTTTAATGTGAACTCATTACTTTTTGTCAGGCACAGTCTTCCATTATTTCATCAAAAATTAATAACATGTGGAAGTGTTTTAAGAAAAATTCCAACTGAATGGAAATTAATAGCAAATTCCGACTATATTTATTTTTTATTTCAATACTGAGAACTTTTATTCCAGACGGAACCCACTTATCGATTAAAAATCGAGATTTGTGTAAAATATTGAGCCGAATTCTGGTTTTCATACTAATGGAAAATTTGATAGTATTAACAGTTTATTTTGAGTGCTAGGCGACGACAACTGATTAAAATAAGTAAAACACAACAACGGTGTACAAAATTTTAGTACATTGTGTCGAAATTGTATCTAATTTCCTTCTACCGATTGCACAATTAAGTGAAAGGCACAGGAATCGCGAAATAAAGATTTTAAAGCATATCGTGAGCGTTCTAGCCGAAAAACTTCAAGGCAAGCTAAACTTGAAGAAATACTTCGCCGTCTACTTGTTTCTTCCGATCCTTTAATTACGAATTTACAAACAGAAGAGAATTTCGAACATAGATAAATGCTTCTGAAGACGAATTAAACTTTCATCATGCATTGTACCGTTTTCTCATTCTTTCTATGTAAAGAAATCTTTATAGCCCGTTCATCATTATAATTATCATTGTACAATGATTTTATTTTTCAGAGTTAAGAATACGAAGTAAGCGAATAAATGGAGAGGATGATCTGTTTTTATTCTTTTTCACTAAATACATATTTAAAAAAAAAAAATATATATATATATGTTTTGTTAAACAGTGTTAGGACACAAAATAAGGGAATAATTTCATAAAAGTGATATTATATATCCCTTTTGGATGTATCTACATAATTTTCAGGGAAAAAACCGGTTACAGACTTTTGAGCACCAACTTGTTGAAGAGGTCC
>NW_023462537.1:0-18451 GCF_013731165.1 Rhagoletis pomonella
AAAAAAAAGAAGAAAAAAGAAAAGCGCCCATTGTCAGTCAGTGCGACATCTGATTGTATCTTAAAGCGGACAGTTGTGGTATATTTATGTGTGTAGGTGGGTGTGCCACTACGACTGCCGCCGCATTGTCTTTGGACTTTCATTAGAGCGCTAAACTGGCGTAAACATTTCAAACATGACTTTCGTTGAGCTTACTACTGTAATTCGAAACTAGTTTCATTCACTCGATATCATTTGCTTACGTACCTATCTACATAAATTCAACCGTAAATGTGCGAGTATAATGCATAGATAATATGTATATAGACATACATACATACGGTGCTACTGGATATTTATTTTTTTTTTTGTTTCATTTTACTTTCAATTCTTTCTGCTGTCAACAAACTGAATTGGAAAGAAAGCAAATTGTTTGTTGTTACTGGATTGTCTCCTCCTGCAAGTGATAAGAGTCACGCGCGTTTAATTAACTTTGTGCGCGCTTTTATTAATTAAATAAATTTTGGAAGAATACAATTTTAGATTGCTTTGACTTTCAAATCAAATGAAAAATGCACGCGAGTTTGGTTAGAAGTATTGGGAACATAATTTGTTAAAAAAATATTTTCTAAAATATAGCGACGGCTGCGTGGAAGACCGACCTATCTCAGAAAATGGCTCAAGAATGCGCTACTCCATAAATTGATTGAAAAACGACCCATCTCAGCTGGCGATATATTGAATTTATACTAAGATAGGGCGTTCTTGAAAAAAATTGCTGAGATAGGTTATTTTCGAACCGGCTGCCGAGATAGTTCGATCTTCCACTCAGCTGTCGATATGTTGTTAAAAATACTTACTATAAGGAAATAAATTTTTCAAAAAGTTTTTTTCGCAAACTGTCTTTCTAGCCTGAGTATACTGTTTGGCCTGTTGTAAATGGCGTCTCTAACCAACTAAGCAAAACAAACCCTAACAGCATACAAAGTATTCCTATGCAAAGGCATTTGGTAAAAACTGGGGACTTTACGGCTCGTACAAGTTCTAGTTTGCCCCCGTATAGCAGTGGCATCCCAAGAAGGGTTGCAAATGATCTTTCACATCAAGTCGCACAAGTCTTCATACTCGTAACTGGTGAGCCGGTGAGATCAAAATAATCAAAATTGTGAAAGCAGGCAGAAGATATGGGACGGTGGGAACTGATGACCGCGGCTACGGAGAAGGTCCTTACCAATAAGTGTCATGATTAAGATACCGGTGGTAAAGATAAATATGTTGGTGTTGGTTGATTTTTCCGACAGGGTGGTAAGACGATTTATTTTGGAACGAATTTCCGTGTTTTTATGATAGGCAATTAGTTGCGGATTCGATCTACACAAATCGTTGTAAAAATTTGAAAAATTGGTATATTTCAAGTTCATTCCGCAGACAGAAGATATTGTCACAGAGAACCAGGATTTCTTTTCCCAGAATAAATGATTAAAATGGCACCTGTTAAGACCTTAAGATCTGATGGAATCACAATTGTCAATATATGTGTTTGGTTTCTTTCTCTATTGCCTCTTTTATGCGGCATGGTATTTTTCAGTGGGATCCTTTACTATCTTATTAGATCTGTTTCCTTTGATAAGTTCTTTTGTTTTTTGTGTTTTTAATGTACTCCTCTCCGTTCACTAATACGCTTGTATTTACTTTGTCAGCTTTGGTTGTGATGACGTTGTTATTTTTAGCTGTCAAAACTACCAGCTGTGTAGTTAAAAAATTAAGGTCTGTTCCCTTACACTAAGAATAATTTTCCCACAAAATTCCAGAAAACTAAAAAAAAAAATACAAACAATCAGATTTATTTCTAAATTGATGCGAATTTGAATGCATTTCAAAGGAATGATAGTAATTATACATATATAACTATAGGTACATTTATTAAAAAAAAAAAAATCCAATTCTTCAAGAGACGGCTGACCAGTAGTTTGACATCATAAATATCGCTAACTAGCAAGAGAAATTAAAGATTAATGTGCTTGTTTTATTTTTTCTTATTTATATTCAATGAAAGGCAAATTTTCTAAGTCCAGAAGAGGCTCCGAAAATCCGATAAGGCCAAAATAATACGAAATCTTTTAATAAAGATCGAATCCTTTTGATTCGTTTGGAGTTTTGCTTTGCTTTAAACACGCAAAATGTTGTATTCAAAGTTCCTGTAAAATTTGTAAAAAGGGACTTAGCAACTTTTCAGCCAGCGATATGTTAAATATAAATATGGAAACATATAATCATTTTTATTAAAGTTTGAATAACTTATATTATATATTTTTTTTTTAATTACGTAAAAAAATTGTTGTACATAAAAGTATGCAGCAGTTTGTTTGAAATGATTTAGAACGGGAACATTTTTGTCAAAAGCCTACGAAACGCTTTCAAATAAAACATTTGCCTATTTGAAACTTTGAGGCGCTTAAAGCAAGTAAAGCAAAGCTGCCATTTGGCCAGCCTTCATACATTTTAGTATATTCCAAATAACTTTTGACAGTTCTCAAAGCGAGGCAAGCAAAGCAAGCCTGCATTGGGCCAATACCTTTAGTTTCTGTCTCAGACTTTTCATTATATTGTTTGCGTTGCTCTACTCGGCAGCTTGGATATAGCTATTTCCGCATCTACAATTGTCTGCTCAATCTCCTTTTACTTATTGTAATTTTGGATATTATGGTACAGTCCTTCTTTGTTGATGGAAACTTCTGTAATATTTACGAGCCAGGCATGGAATTTAGGGCCTTCACCCGTTTTTGATTATTTTGTAGCTTTTCGAGGTTCTCAATAGTATGTCTCCAAAACCAAACTTGACAAGGGATGATGGAAATCAAATCCAAAATAAATTTTCAAGATGAACATAAAGGTAAAGATTAAGATGAGGATGTAGATGAAGCCTAAGAGGCAGATGAAGATGAAAACAAAAACGAAGATGAAGATAGAGATAGAGATGATGATGAAGATGAATACGAACATGGACTTGAGGGTGGAGATAAAAATTAACTCGAAGATGAAGACTGAAGATTAATGATGACGGTAAAGAGGAACAGGAAGATGGATATTGATTTTGAGATTAAGATAAGAATTAAGGTTAACGTTAAGACGATATTTTAACTAAGACTGAGACTAAAGCTAAAATTATTATTAAAACAAAGACGAAGCGAAAGACAAAGATAAAGATAAAAAGTGTAAACTTCATTCTTTCTGGAATTTTTTCTATCAAGTTTCACTTCTTCCGCGCGTAGGGACTACAAACACCTAATTTTTTGTTTTTTATTGTATTTTTATGTATTTAAATTTTGAATTTCTTTTTTTGACACAAAATAAATTAAAATATTTAACGAATTCATTCTACATATTTCGATCATGCTTGCGCGATAACCCAAAGCACGTTCTCACTTTCTTCAACTGTTGACGCTGAACAAAAGACTTCAAAGGTGCGTAATGTTGCAGCTGACGCGCCAACAATCAAACATCGGCCATTACTATTTACTTAATTCAAATGGCAACTTCCGGTGCTGCAGTTTCGCTGTTGTTGTTGCTGTTACTGTTGTTGTCAAATTCATGATCATACCCAAAAAGAAAAAGTGGCGGACGGACATCTAAGCAGAAAACAATAAAGTTGACGAAAGAGCTTCTATTGATGGATTACGCTGACACACTTGACGCGAACATATTCACACCAACACACACACACACACACACCCAACTGCAATGTACAAATACCTACGCTGCCGTTGGTGATCGTCGGCGATCGTTGGGCATTTGATTGCTGTCATTTGTATTATTTATTGGCCTTAATGCGCATTGTACTTTGGCATGTTATTGTTTTTAATGGTTGCCCATGAATGGCGACAGTAGCTGGGCAATGCGACTGAATTTCGAATAAATAGTCGAATATTCGACGCTTGACAAGGATTTAGAGAGAATAATCGCGCGTTGATCGCATAATCGCTGCTGCTGGTGCTTAGCGCTGTGTCGCGTTGGTCGTTGGCCGCGTAGCAGTTGTTGCTGTAGGCTCAGCAACTACTGAAAAAGCTGGTAAACACATTAGCACGTACTTAGCGAAACAAAAGACTTTTAGTTTTAAGTTAAAATGCTTATATGTACTATACTCTATGCCATACAAGTAAGAATGGACATATAAACGCGAGCGGCAGAGGAAACGCGCGCGGCGCGGTACGCATGCGTAGTCGCGCAGGTGCATAACTGCATGCATTTATGATTCGATATCTGAAAATCTACATGCAATATTTGTATGCACTTTTACGTGTGCGTTTCTTTTTTCTTCCTCTTGTGCGCTTTTTCGTATGCATATTTTCGAGTTGTGCGCATGCGCTTTTTTGTACAGCGCGCCAGCAAAGCGGTGCGTCATTTGGCTGTGCGTTCGTCTGCGCAACAAAAGCAAAAAGAACCAGCCAGCAAAGTGGAAAAATTGCTATGCATATGCGCCGCTGTGTCGCATTGCATGCGTAATAATCTGCACCTGCGCGCGCCGCGTTGCCGCATTGCCGCATTGCCTCATTTGCCTTGTTGCCGAATCTAGATGTGGCACCGAGTAAGGCGTTTTTTAATTGCAGCGACATGCGCGGACTGCAAATCGTCGTAGCACTGCACTCGTCGCGTTCACTGCACTCGCACCGCCGGCAGTCCATCGGCGCATCGACGGAGCGACGCGTCAGCGGATAAGCGCGCAGCGAATCGATGGATTGAACGCGCGACTGAAATGGCATTGCGCGCCAGCCAACAAAATCGAATGCACCGCCGTCGCCCGCCGCGCCACGCTGCTGCAATTGAAATGCGATTTTCACTTTTTGTCCATTCAATGCCGCCAACGGCTGCATTGACGCCATTTATCGTGCGGGGTTGGTTGTTGCTTTTTTTTTTATATGGTGTCTTCAGCTTTTTGTCTTCCTTTTGCCATGATTCAGTGCGTCAAGACGTTGTTGTCATCAGTTGGGGGCAACAGCAACAACATCACGCATTGTCGTAAGACTTTTTGCGTCCGATCGAAGGCCCTAAAAAAGGCAACTCTTCACACCTTTAGCAGCCACAAAGCCCAGCCACATAGTCCAAAGCGACAAATGCGTAATGTTTGGTGCCGTGTTGTTGCCAATATACTGCTTTCCTCTTAGCTTAGCTCAACTCTTTTAGCCAGCGCCTTTTATGGCGCGAATCAATCGCCACATTTGTTGTTCAATTGTCACTATTTAACTCAGGAATTAGCAATTACCATTGCATTTATGTAGCATCATGCGTCACGTCCACTTAAGTATCTACTACATTCGTGCGCTCATATTCGTACAAACTGTAAGTAAATAAACGCTACTATGTATGAGCTTCCTCTTTTCACGAGTAGATATCCATGGCTTGTAATGTGAAGCTTTTCCCATTCGTCGTTGTTCACAATGAATGAATTCGCGTCGTAATTGCCCTGTCACGGTGGCAACCGTTGGCCGAATGTGAAAAGCTGCGAGCAAATTACAGATCATCAACGTGTCGGAACCTGTCTGAAATTGGTATTCAACATGTCTCCTTCAATCGCCATAATTTTGCTGAGACACTCACTCATCACTTTGGCGATTTATTAAGCGATTATTTACCAGCTATACATAAAACGAACTATTAATACTAAAATGAAAATTAGACGCTTTAGGAATATGTTATCCAATTGGAATCTAAGTATTTTTTTTATTTTTATTATTTATCTTTTATCGCTCCGATTCAAGGGGTTTTCTGGGAGAAAAATGTTGCATCCACTGAAGTCAAATTTAAAAGCTTTTCATTTACGGAATTATAGAGATGTGTAGAGGTATGTGTTAAGGAAGGAAATATTTATGCTGTAATGAGTAATAATTTCTTTTGCTCCCGTACTCCTTTGATTGGACCAAAGAATATTTTATTTGTGTTTTAAAGCTATTTTTTGCATTTTTATTTCATTTTCTATGAGAAATGAAGTTTTTTTTAACATTTACTATACATACTTAAAAATTTAATTTTAAACTAAGGGTTAGGTAATCCTTTCTGAGGCGGACACAAACGGGTATCCCTGTAATTCTATAAAAAAACATTAAACTAAAAAAAATCAAGAAAACTAAGGGGAGAGCGCTCACGAACACAATCGACGTACTAAATACGGAAGGATCTGTCTGCACTCTGGGGGAACGATTAGCTTAACTCCGCAAAGGAGAGAGGCAATTGGCGAAGTTTCTTGGTTCCGGCCCAAACCGATTTTTTAATGAATCTCTTTCTTTATAGAAATTTTTGCAGGCACCACATCACCTGAGAAAGTAACCGCGGCCTTACCGTGGCAAAGGGCGCTACTACGGTAAACCACTGGATCCGCTTCGTCGGATAGGTAGTCGTTCGACTAAGATAAGCAAAAACCAAAATGTAAAGGAGGAGGCAAAGAATGCAGAAGAAGAGGGAAAATAGCTCGCTAGACCCAACAGGCAAAGATTGATAAGAGCAGCGTGCGAGAGAGAGAGAGAGAGCTTTTATCAAGCCCTCACAAAGAAGTGCAGACAACAGCGAGTGAAAAAATGCGAAAGAAGTGGAGCTTTCCTCCTATTCCCTCTATAACAATACATATAAAGCGACACTGAGCATAGCCTAGTGCTTTAGAGCCGTGGATGACACAACAAACCGTGAGAGTTCTACTGCAACCGTTATGCTGCAAAAAATATGAAATGCCTTGTCAAGCGACAGAAAAGCTCCGCGAACGGCAACAAACCGCTCCACAAGGCCGCAATGTGGGACAACCGCATTGACAGCGGATCGGTGACATGGAATGCGGCTATGTTAGGGAGCAGCATAATAGATGGAGTGGTAAATGGTACTCCAGACCCCTGTGTAAGGCTAGGCGAGGTAGCTAGGCAACCCCTGTGCAGGCAACAATAGCGCAAGAATTGCATTGCTCAAGGGAGCGTCAGAGCTTTGATCCCCGCTATTCCTAAGACGAAGGTGTGGATTTCATATTGGGTCATTTGATAAAAAATTACTTTGATAAAATTACCTTCGAATATCGATGGAAAATAGGCCTATAACCAACACGTAGGAGGTATACGTTCCCCAAATAATTGTTCCCCAAATGCTAACGGGTCCCGTGCATCATCGTAAATCACAGACCACTTCCGTAACGGGTCGATAGAGGGCGCGAATGTCAGCGTAGACACGATGGACACCATAACTGTTCTTTAGAGATGCTGCCCAGCCACGTCACGTTAACCGACTGGGTAATTTACAGCTTTGCTTCAAAATGAATAATTTTCCTTTTGGCGTGTTACCCAATTTGCAGGGTGCTAGATTGGGCACCAATTTTAACGAAGATTTTGCTGCCCGATAATTCTACTCTAGTGCTGGGGTATCCAGGGTTCGATTACAATAAATTTATATTGTGGAATCGTTGGCAAATCATATATTTATCTATTCCCCCTTTTAAAACATCTACAAGTTTAATACATATGATCGATGCGGTCCCGATTTGTTGAACCTGAGGCAACTTCACTTCTACTCGTCGCTCATAATTCGTCATACAACTAATTGCCTATCAATTTTTGGTGACCACTATGTTTCGTGAGCATGCACATACATACATAAATACATACACACTTATATAAGTATGTTTACTTTTCGCCTATTGATGACTAATTCGAGTAGATAATTGTTAATTCAGCAACGTTTTGAATAATTACATAGAAATAGCGGAATAAAATCCATAAAAACAAATACCCAAATGGTTTAGACATTATTGCTGAAATACAAAAATTATAGACGCACACACACACGGACAGGGTTGACAACTAAACTTAATTTTGAATGAAGAACTGAAACTAAATTTTTAGAAAATCACTGATTGTATTTGAGAGAAAACCCGTTTTCGGTTAGTGCAGAGATCAAATAATGCATACCAAATGCAGAATAAGTAATTTTTGTTGTACTCGACCCTGTCGTTCGCTTCATCTGCATGAAATTAGCTCTCGCTTTTCAGCACTAAGAAAGCGACATTTGGTTCTTATTGAGCTGAATATTTTTACATCTCGACACCATCTTTGATCGTCGTCGTCCACGTTTTTGCACCCACCATGATTTGTTCGTCGAGAGAGGGCCCTTGTTTTACATTTGCTTACCGAGAGCACGATCTACAGGCTGACACCAATTATTATTAAGCCCAACGTTTGCCCCTCCCCTGCCGTCCATACGCACGAGGGTTCAGCTGATTCAGCCTGAAGGCTTTCGAGAAAACTATTCTAAGCAAGATCATCTGAGCGACCTGTGCCGAAGAAGATGAAACAACTTAACGAATAAAAATTACGCTGGCTTGACAATGTCGTACACGTGGATGTTTATCCACCGGTGAAAAGTTGCTTGGTTTGGGTATCCGTTGATGGGCACGCGAAAACAAGGGCATCCACTAACGCAAAGGAAGTACCAGAATGACCTCCAGTTGAGTCTTTCCATCGTACGTCATACCAAAACTAGCTGACGCCTACGATAACAGGGCCATAGAAGGGCTCCATCGAAAGTCTACAACACCTTAATATTTCTTAGCCTGTAGGTATAAAAGAACAGGCAAACCAAATTTAGAAAAAGCAGCTCTCTTCTAAGCCGACAATTCAGGGAAAATTTACAAATTGTAAAGGTTTGGGAAGATACTAGTTGTAGCCGATATACAATCGGTTGCGGTGGCTTATCTGCGAACCGTCATTCTTCGTAGAGAGGGACAAAGCTTGGTCTCTTAACATTGGTGTGCGTTCTTAATTCTAGAGCGCTGAGAAGTGTTTCCTTCATATCTCTTCTGCCAGTATTTGTGCCTATAAAAAGTTGGCAATCTTGACATAAGTTCGATGAGTTTTTTTTTACTGTCGCACTAGGTTTTATGTCCAGCGATTTTTCCTTAAGAATATGTGTGTAGTATGTAGATATGCAAATATTGATTGGCACTGCTAAGTTTGTAATCCAAATGCGCATGAGTAAAACTGCATTGTTTATAGTTGTTGTAGTTGCTGTTGCTGCCGTTGTTATTACTGTCGATTTGCTGTAACATTAAAGACCATGTCATGCGCCAAAGTGACCATTTGACTGACGTTTGGCGACACCAAGTCATGATGATCGTGCGACACCAGCCTACTGCGCGTACAACATATTCACCAAATGGCGCAGAGCGCGCGCGCGCGACGGCGACCGCCAACGTCAGCGAGGCTACCCACGGACTTTATTGTCAATTGCAGTGACGTTGATTGTGGCGCTGCTGGTGATTTTGGTGGAAGGAATTTAATTCGTACGCGTGCGCGCATTTAACAAACATACACATGTACTTACATATTTATGTATGTATATGTGTACTTGCATATGAATGCACATTAGACCGTACCAGCTTAAAAGCAAACAAATAAATTGCAAGTCTCAAATAAATTTGTATTCCACAAAAAAAAAACCAAAAAAACATTTTTTGATATTAGGCTGGCACCTTAGGGTGATTAGAACTGAAATCTGATTGGGGTACTTGAGGTCAATGTACTTTGGCACACAAAATATTTTGTTCTCGACAAAATGTGAAAAAAACGACCGCTATGACCGAAAAAAAAAATAAATTTTTCGATTTTTTTTCTTGGTGCGACCTAATGTACATATGCACAAAAACTCTTATATGCACATTTGTGTACAGTAAAAATTTTAATTAATTTTATTGCATGAAGGATAAGCGCATAAAGGTTGTTGTTGTAGCTGTTGTTATGAGTTGTTGTTGTCGTTGGCGCGCAATTCGCCGGTACGTGATCGGCCGCTTAAGGCGCAGATTTAAGCTGAAAACACATGTAGTCAGCTGCTAATGCCGCCATGACCAGCTCACAAACCTCAAATCGCAGCTTGATGGGCGACAACTGCCGCTGTTTTTATTTTATTTTTTTTTTTGTTTTGATTGTTTTCGTTGCGAATTAGAATTTCATTAACGTCGCTGGTTTCACATTTATTTATTGCCAAATATTATTAAATGAGTTATTGAATATGAATTGTAAAAGTACATTCAAGCAAATACATTAATGGCATAACACCAACTGAATGGCAAACAAATTTGCGAATGAATGAAAAATATTTTGAAAAATTGGTGAATGAATGATTGATTGCGACTTTAAACGAAATATTTATGACGGTGAGTTCAACAAAGAATTTGTAAATTTAATTTATAAATTATAGAATTATTATATAACTTATATCAATTGGTAGTCTTTGAAAACTCGTTTAATGACAGTTTTGAAAACCTAGAGGAAAAGCTAAAAATTTTAAAATTAGATACGAGATGGCCAGCCCATCCTTCTGGGGTGGGTGTCAGGTTGTACACGTTCCACATGAGTTTTGATATATGGCAGTCTGCCACCATACGCCACCGTTGATCCGTTTTCTGAAGATTAAGGAGACTTGAGCGATTGGGACGAGATCCATTCCTCGATCGTTGCCAATGCGTACACCTCCCCGGCTAGCTTATCTGCTGCATCATTTCCAAAAACGCAGCGAGGACCAGAGACTCAAGCTAAATCCGGATCGAGCTGCCAACTTACTATGTTTCTTTGCATTTACCGCAACCGGAAGTGCAGATTTATCCCCAATGACGGTGATGTCCGACCTTCACTCCTGGGTTGTCACTGAGTGTATATGGGTGTATTGCCCTCTGTCGAACCCCCCAGTGCGTTGGCTAGCACCGCTTTTATGGATTCGTAAGGGACTGTTATTTGGCGTACTATGGCTGGTACTGCCTTATATCGACTCGGCAAATGTCCCCTGGCAGTAGGAGAAAAAAGCGTTTTCATCAAGCTAGTTTGTGGGTTAGCAAACATGAAGGATGGTCCGAGACTTCGGCGATATTTGATATTTTAATTTTCGTAAACGTCCACTTTACTATTCAAGGAGAACGCGGCTGACCGAGGTGTGTGGTCGGAAGCGACCAGTCGGTCAGGGTACCGCCCTCATCCCTGGCAAGGCCATCGTTACTACCCGGTACCATTATCATAATTTCGAAGTCATTTGGCAAGCCATTCGCAAAGTTTAAGATGTTGGGTTCATTGAATCTGCGAATTTATGCTGGAAATGATTAGTCACCAAAATTTTTAAACAGCACACGTTCACGTATTTATGTATGCATATTAGGGTGCCTCACAAAAAAGTTGTGGTTTCCCACCAGGATCATAAAACTTATTATAAATATTTTAAGACTTCCTGGGTCCATTTCCAAAAGTTGCATTATTTTGATTCCGTAGAAAAAAATTTTAAACATTTTTATGCAGACCTTTTTAGCGTTAACTCTTCTACCATTTGTGGTGATTTTTTGGAAAAAGTATTTTTTTTTTTTAACTAAACTTATTTATATAAAACTCGATTTTTGGAAGTATTTTTAAATGGGTCCAGCTCACTTAAATCTTAATAATTTTCCGAAATACTTTGGCGAGAGTGTAAAATATAATAAATTTTTTAATTTCGATAGAAAAATAGTATCTAACAATTTTGTATGAAGAGTGATGCACCCTAATGTCCATATATATATATATGCATATGTATGTACACTGCAGATTTACTCCATTTCTCCAAGTTTCTTTGCTTTGACGCTTCCCACGATCACTCAACTGTAATTTTATGTACAAAACATCTAACAAGATTCCAAAGCATAATGACAAAAACAACAAACGGAAGGCAATCCCCAACACCTTCGACTAAATCGTTTTCAACAGCAACCTCTCAACTAAAAAGAAACACTTTTCTCACCTACAACAAACTCGAATGTGCGTGGCGCGACCATAACTTCCACCTAAGCTCATTTTCAAAACCAATTCCTCATTTTCTACCAAATGGCAGAATGGCGATGGAAAAATGCTCTATGAAATTTACATACATACATATGTGCATCTACAAAAATATGTACTTACATGAATGCTGTGTCTTTGAACGCTCCACCAATCTTTCTCATACACAAATTCAGCAACCAAAACGTTAGCTTGGCATATCTTGGCCACCTTGTAGCGCACAACCGGCAATTAACAATTTTATTTCTATTACCATAACGTGGCAACGGTTGCTGGTAACTACCGCCGCCGTCGTTGCTGCTGTTTACGCGGCTGCCATTTCAACTTCCACCTCAGTTCGGTGGAAGCGCGTAACGCCTTCATTACACCTTGTTGTTGCAGTTGTTCCGCTGTAATTTTATGACTTTTTCTCGGAACAAAATCGTACAAAACGGCCTAGACGTACATACATACATACATAGCTCCAAAAAGGAAGTAGCAACAACAATAGGACGCAAAAGTGGCCCATTAGAGTTGCTTTAAATACCGATTGCCTGCTTACTAACAGCAAGTGAAAATGTTGCTGCCTTAGCTGCATCCACAGTCCAAGTCCAAGTAATTATGCGAGCCTAACTCACATGGAAATCATTTTAACTGCTTACGCGCACAACAACAACAATGCCAACAATAATAGGTTAACAGTGGTACAATAATTTCTGCAGCACTTTATCAAATCGGCAGCAACAGTAATGGCTAAATACCAGCAACAAGCAACTTTGTATACATGAATGTATGTATGTATGTATGTGCTTACTTAGCGTTGTTGACGTTTGAACTCAAGTTGAAGAAGGTGCTAATGGCTGTTGCTGCTTTTCGGCATCCAAATTGTTAGCTGGTTTGGCTGGTGAGTGAGTGGCAGAGGCGACGACTCCAAAGTAGCGCATAGCTGGTTAGCTGCCGGCAATACCATTGCTAATTAGCCACACTTGGGCATCCAAATGAATGTGTGTACTGTGTGTGTGTGTGATTGCTTGTGTGTGTGTGATTGCTTGTGCCGCTTTATGCGAAAATTGCTTTTGCCCCAGTGGCTGATTCGATTTCTTTCTCTCCCATAAAATATTTCTTGCACTTTTGCTTGGTCTTTGACATTTGAAATTCCTTGGAAGTTTCCAGGCTACTATTGCTACAACTCGAATAGCATAGCAAATACATATATGTATGAGTATGAATACTCAATGCTAGGCAACTGAAAAAGTGCGAAAAAATCCGTATAGTTAATAGTCACAATGATAATCATAATCATCAAAATAATCATCAGTCATAATCATAATTATAATCATAAACAGGAAAATAATCATAATTATAGTTATAAAAATAATCGTGGTAATATCATAATCAAAAATCATGATAATAATTATCAACTAAAATGATACTTATAATTATAATCATAATCATAACCACAATTATATCAAAATCCCAATTATAATCACAGTCATAGTCATAATCGTAATTACAGTAATTTTCCTAGTCATAATTATAGTCTTAATTATAACTATAATCAAAATCAGAATTATAATCAAAATCAGAGTTATAAGCATAACCATAGTCATAGCCGTAATCGAAAACATTTATAATAATCATAGTTATCACCATTGAGATCATCAATCATAATCATTATTATAATTATAATCATAGTTATAATCATAATCACAGTCACAATCACAAATTATAATAACAATAATAAGTATAAACATAACCATCATAATAATCATAATCGTAGCTATAATTATAATAATAAATATAATCAAAATCATAATCGTAATCATAACAACATTCATGGTCGGATTTATAATCATAATCATAGCCATAATTATAATTCAAATTCGTGATAATAAACAAAATGATAATTATAATCATCATAATAATCGTCAATATTATGATAATCACAAAAAAATAATTATAATCTCAAACGTAATCATAATCATAATCAGAAAAGCAATCACTAACTTAAATTATTATCGAAGTCATAATTCGTTTTGTCCAATGATTAAAAATTCTGAATAAGAAATTTCTTATTCATTATCTAATATCTAAATTATGTATTCTTGAGAGACTTAGCTTAGTTAATTCAGCACAAACCTCTCACCAATCCACCAACAAATCATTTCTTCTCGCTTAGCGGCGGTGCTTTGTGCCGCAGCTAGTGTTTTGAGGTTTAAACGATTCATTTCTAATTCTCAATGCAATTTAACTGCAATTAGCGCACGCATATGTCAACGAACAGAAAAAATAGAGCTACAACAAAAACAACAACACCAAAGTGCTAAAAACAACAAATTAAACACCTCGCACCTCAGTTTTGCGTTGGTTTTGGGCGTTAAACAGCTGACAGAGGTCGTTGAGCACAAATGTGAATGTATATGTATGTATGTATGAAAACGAACACACACCCATGCACGTGTGTATGTATGTGCATTCACGCCAGCAACGAAAGCATACGCGAATGTTCAGCGCAACAGTTCAACGTGTTGACCTTTGCGTGTTTTACAACAAGTGCAACACAGTTGCCGGCGATCAGCTGCACTACCCTGCCCCCACCTCTGACTCTTTGCACCGACGATTTCTACAGCAGCAGAAAATGCAGCAGTCAGACAGCGCCGACGCTGAACTGCTTGGAATTGCAAATTGCCGCGGCAAAGTGTCGTCTGCTCGTAGGCTCTGCCAACAGAAATGCGCCCCGATGTCTACATTTTATGTAACGTACATATGTATTTATAAAAAAAGAAATAAAAAAATAGTATTCGCAATATAAATTAAATAATTTATTAAACAAATTCACTGCAGACTTTATACTGTTTTTTCTGCGCACAGCACCTTTTTGTCGTGGCTTTTACGGGCTTAACTAATTCTAGGTCAAGTTTGGTTTTTTATAAACAGCAACGAAATTTAAGCGGATGTGTACCCATAATATATCGTTTGCAGACGTTGCAACTCTAAACGAAATTGTCGTTGATAAGAGTGTAGAAAATGTTAAATAATTAAAAAAATAATTATAAACTATGAGCACGCATATTCTTGAAAACAGCATGTAAAATGGTAAAAGTAAAACAGCGCGAAACAGCCTACTGAATGTACTTAATACAAAGATTATGGCACGCCGCAATGCACAGTGGGGCAGTAGAATCGTAATGTTTATTATTACATGTAAGGTTAAGCAATTTATTAGATCGGGAGGTGAAAGGTATACCAAGCAAATTTTTACATTACTAGTCAAAGAAAAATTTAATATTTTAACGCATTTGAGAAAACAAAATTTTGAGCTGGACGATGGACTCGCAAAATTATATTGAGAGCGCTGCTTAAGATTCCATTTTTAGATTTTTTTTGGCTAACTGAAACAACTTGTTGCAGTCTCTTTTGGCAGCGGCTTCCAGATTCGGTAAAAAGCCTCTTCCACAGCCTGCTAAGGTCAGCACACTTACAGGGCATGCGTATATATCCGCGTCAGTATATATTTTGATCATCCATAGCTTTCATGCACTCGGGCATGCTTGTGAACAATGGTTTACTGCTCTCTTTATAACTAATAATTCTTCTTAGAAGATATTGCAGTAGTCTGGCAGGTTATAGATCTCAATAAGATGGAACTCGTCTGTGTAGGTATTCACTAAGGTAGCCTCCCTGATGCCTTCATGCTAGCCTTGGAGCTCAGTAGTGGTTCCAAAATTCACATCAAAGGGCAGCTCCCGGATACGTTTAAATTAAGGATCAAGATTTACTTCTCTCTTCACCCCTAGCCCCCAATGGGCGAATCCCTGATCTTATATGCTGCCGATGGCCCGATATTAGCATCCACCAATGTCATTGATGACTGTGCTTGAAAGTAGAAAGCTATCTCACCGATATTTTTCACCACGATGAGCCTAACCATATCCTATACGAAATCCTTAACAACCATCCTTACCAGCTGGACGAACGAGTATGGAGTTGGGATTGCATGTCGATGGTGCCCCAGTTATGACTGTGAACAATATGCAAATTCTAGAGGTTACATTTAAAGTTAACCTACACCACCGAAATTGCCAGTACTGTATAGAGTGCGGCTCTCAGAGTACTCAAACCGCTCGCCGTCAGCACTTGATCCTAAAGCAGAAGCCATTAGTCGGCCGATTTTGCACTACGCAGCGTCAGTTTGGTAACCGCGGACTAGCAAGTCCACTACATAGCACTCCGGAGAGTAACGAGATGTCTCCTGATGTCGCCAGAGCATCATTCACATAGTTAAGAGCAGATACTCGTAGCAAAGCGAACACAACCTAACTGTTGCTGAATTGTTAACGAGACACTGATTTGAAGTGCATTTACAAGATTTTTCTAGCACGTCCAGTTTTTGAGAAAAGAACTGTTAAATGGCAAAAACGGCAAATATCAAAAATTTGTTTAAAATATAATTTGGACGTAGTTTTTCCGAAGAAATAAACCACCTATTAATGAAAATCCAATTCATCTGATGGGTTCTACCTTATGTCGATGAATTGATTAGAAATTTGTGAAAAATAAAAAAAAAATTGCTTCGGAAAAGCTACGTCTAAATTCTATTTATTTTTTTGATTTGCCTTTTTTCGACACTTCAACAATTTCTCTCAAAAACTGAACGTGCTAGAAAAATTTTACAAATGCACTTCCCATCAGCATAAAAAAAATCTATAAGACGAGGTCCAAATTGTGTTGGACCGTGTAAAAAAAAATCGTTTACATCGGTGCCACATGATCGTCAAAGGTTAATCTGCACAAGCGTGCAGTAGGAAGATTGTTGCGTCTATTTTGTACATTTCATAACACACAATTTGACCGCTCATATGTAATATGTATTTATTCGTAACAATTTTCCACACTCAAAATACGCTATGAATATTTACAACCCGAAATTCGCGTGAAGACCCCCACTGTGCAACGACTGCAGTTGCTTAAGTCGCATTTAGGCTTCTTGTAACAGCAGTGGGCTTGTTTTATCTAGTTTTGAAAATATTTTTCGCTGTTTACAATTTACATCCATTTGCAAATTTATGGAATTCGTTGAGTCTACTTAATTTCCAAGGTGGTTGCACAGAAGAAAAAACAAAAAAAAAAACGCTGCTGAGTGCATTAGTGTACGCGTCGGACGGCGCGGGCGGTGGAGATGCAGTTCAGAAAGACAAACTACACAGCTTAACAGGTCTACAATGTTGTAAGTTGTGTTGTTTTCTGTTGAGATAAATGCATTATTAAGTTTTTGTTTAATGCACGATTTTGTTGATTTTATTATTGTTGCCAGCTGGCTAGCTGGCTGTTGGCTGTTGGTGGTGTTGATGTTGGCGGTGGCAATCGCGTTTTTTTTTGCATTTAATGCACGGATTATCGCACTTCCGTGTTGTCTGCGAATTGTTAATTAATTTATGACACGAATTTTTTCTACACCAAAGGGTTTCGCATTCAGTGCCACGATAAATACCGAATAGCTCAGCAATTGGCTAACTAGGTTTTCTGTCATTGCTGGCATTGAGTATAAATATTTGCAGTTTTCTAATGAAGTTATCATTCAGCTTAAGTTAGAGTTCGGTTGGGATTCAATTGAAAAAAACAAATTCATTTTATAAATAACAAATTCTCACTCTGCGAAGCTGACTTTGTGAATGACCCACTACAATATACAACTTTGTTGAAGCGACAAAAAGCTGCATAGAAATGATAGCAATTAAAGACCGAAAACAAACAGGCAGGCACTCAAAACGTGGCACGCACGCATCAGCTTATTTATACCGCTGCGGCGCAGTGACTGTGGGACGCCATTCTTCATAACCTCGACAAGCGAACAAAAACATAGAAATGCTATGCAATGAATGCAATCACATCCACTCTGCGGCTTTGCTGAAATTGCAATTGCATTACAACAACATGTTGCCGGCATTTGGTGGCACGCAACTTTCTTCGCCCCCCCCCGCCCCCCCAAACAGCCGCTACTCCCACAAATCACACCTAATTACTTTATGCTTTATGCCATAAATTGCTGGCGCAAAATATTTTATTCAATTAATGCAAACTTTATACTATTTATAGCAGAAATTATTTGAAGCGTTCACTTCAGAAACAGCCACAGCCACAGGAGGCAAGCGCAGTAGCAAAAAAAGCGCAACGCCACCACACTCCACCCACCGCCTCCCGAAGACCAAGTGTGGGTGCGAAAGCTTTTTACCGCCGCCACATGAAGGCTGTTGGCGCTGGCGCTGCATATTGCCGTTGTTGTTGTTGGCATTTATGCAGTACATTTACGGTGACCATCCGTCCTGTATTATACGGGACAGTACTCTTTTTTGACCCATTGTCCTGGTAATTTATTTATTTTATACGGGACGCCAAATGTTCTGTATTTCTTTTAATTTCCTGTATTTGTCACGTATTCGGTGTTCCGACACCTTAACAGCTCATTAAAATGCCATGCCTATGAACAAGTTTTAAGTGATGTTGGTATATAACCGTAATTTTCTTTATAAACAGTTATTACTTTCTAATATGAATGCCTGTGATTCGAATCGAATACATACAGTGGCCAAAATAGAACTTAGGACTCGATATTTTAGTAAGTTTTGACTATTTTTCCTTAGTTTATTTAATGTTTATTATTTATTTTATGAAAG
>NW_023462538.1:0-18422 GCF_013731165.1 Rhagoletis pomonella
TATGCGAAGGAGAAAGAGTTGAATTCCAAGTGGTACTTTCGTTAGTGGGCACAGATGTGTTTTGACCAGAAAGTTGACCTTGGACCCACCCGCTACCCTGCGTAGTATATGTAGGGCGAGGCGCCATATGACTTTGAGAAGGATTTAATACCTCTTTTGCATTGCCATATAGAAGCGACCCGCCAACTTATGGTTGGCTGCATGATAACTTTGAGTTATACAATCTAACAGGATCAAAATTGTGAAAACCTCTGTCGGCGTGAAACATGTTGCTAGAGGGTATGTAAGTAAACGTAGAATTCAACACAGGCTGATGCCCGGCAAAATTATTGGATGACTTTTACCACGCTGTAGAATAGAGGTTATTCATCATTGAAGCTATGTTGCTAACCGAGCTTACAGATGATAAATTGTGTTCTGTGCATGCCATTAACGGGGCAGAGCGAGCAAATGGGACGGTTTCATTACCTAACCGCGAAAATTTACTACGCGTTTTCGGTGACAATATTTCCGAGTCTAATGGTGGTTTGGTCTCGAACCTTCCATGTGGTTTATATAAGTAAGTAGGTGCTTGGATAAGTCCACAAATATTTTGGACTGTTGACAGGCCGGTGAAAAATATAAGACCAGCACTTATTTTGAGCGTCCTTTATTTAATTGTTATGTGAAATCTGCGAATATACAAAGCAATGTATGTACATGCGTGCATACAAGTACATAGATATGTGTATGTGGAGTTACAAACACAAATCCATTAACTCACTTAACTACTTACAGTTGTGTTTGCTCCTGCAAATTAATATTTTCTCGCTGCCAGCCAAAGGGAAAAAAACTTTAAAGAAGTAAATACAATTGGATGCAGCGTATTACACGCAAGCCTTTGTTGGCGAGAAATTGCATTACCAGGGCTAGTAGTAAATTTTTTTAGTCAAAACATTAGCGCGTTAATTACAATGTTAAATTAATTAGGCGCGTTAACACCTACATTTCTGAAACTTTAGTGCTATTTTCCATTTTTGTATTCTACAAATTCTGCTTTCGGATGTAAACAAACAACAGCTGTTATTTCAAATTGAATTCTTGCACATTTCTGCCCCAAAAAAAAAGTCTAGTCTGTTTCGGGCACGAAACACTCTTAAGCACATCTGAATTTGCTTAAAAGAGTACAAATGTTACTGAAATTTAAATAATATGTTTTTGTTTTAAAACATTCAATATGCATATGAAATTAAAATTATAACAAATTTTTATCTTTTACTACGAGTTTTTATTTTTTACTACGATTTTTTATATTTTACTATGCTTTTTCTGGTCCTTTGCTACGCAATCGGATCCGTGAGGTACCAACCAGTGTTGCCACTATTGGTCTTTTCCGACCAAATTTGGTCGCTTCTTTTTCATTTGGTAGATTGGTAGCCAAAGTAAAATTTTGGTCGGATAGTTGAATTTAGTTTTTAAATTCTTAATTATAAAAATATATATTTCAAACATCATTTTGCATATATATATATATATATATATATATTAATATAAACATTAACCAGTTGTACATTTTAAATATTTACCAATCCTGTCTTTAAAAATAAGAAACCTAATTGGTTTGGCCGCTGATGGAGCCAATGTTGTGGCTGGAGACTTGGCGGGCCGAAAACATTATTGAGTGCAGAAACCGATTTATTTTATATAAAGTGCACATGCCAATCACTTCACCCTTGCTCAAGCTACGCTTGTAAAAAAATTGCCGAAAAGCATTGAGACACTGTGCCGCAACAAATACATGTAGTTTCTTTTCCTACAGTCCGAAGGGGATACATGAACTAAAGGAATTTCAGGACTGCTGTTCGGTAAAACCCCACAACATCTTGGGCATATCTCAAACACGATGGCTTTCACTAGAAAGCGTTGTGTTAAGAATAGTTGAGCAATGGGATAGTTTGAAACTTTATTTTATTTCCTGCTTTCCCGCGATGAGGAACAACATTAATATTGATTTTAAAAATGAAAATAATCAAAACCAAAATATATATTAAAGTTTTACATAGAGTTTTTGTACCAAACAAATATAAGATTTGATTTCAAGCGTGAAGATATATTCTACAAATAAATATTAACACCAGGTAAGGTAGTTTCCAAAGAAGATTTACCTATTTTGTTAAAGTTTTATTCGAAACATTTGGCTAAGCGAGGACTGCTTAGCCAGTCAGACACCCAAAAGTCTATAAATGGAATTGTATCTGAATCAGCTCATGTACATATTTGCATTACTGTTTGAATTTTAATCACTCATTGTACGTATTTATTCATATGTATCTTAAAGCTACATGCTCATTGTACACACGCATTCATACATCACATTAACATATTTATTATATCCATTTATTTGCATAACGTACTTAGCTTAAAATCTATATTTCAATTATTGGATTATTGTACTTAATATTTGTGAAGTCTAAACCTCCCCTAATGTTTAAATAACTTTAAGTACCCTGCCAGCCACGGCTCACCACTTTCCCCTAAAATTCAAACGATTTACAAACACAATCACAACTTTTTAGTCATCTCACCCACACTTACAAATTTTTTGTTCGAACTGTCAAAAAATGTCCCTTTGTAAGAGCTACATACCCGATAAGAATTCGTACTCTAGCAAGAATTCTATGCGTTAGAGCGAGCAAGTTAGAAACATCAGAGTTTTGATGACAGTATACATACTGTGAAGAAATGTCACTACGAAAATTTTGAAGGTAAGAATACGTATTTAACAATTTTATTTAATTATAATGTAATTTCTTCTTTTAGATTGCAAAACAGCAGCGACTTAGTCACATTCTTAAGGTATGTATTGAGATTTTATAATTGTTTATAAATTTTAATTGATACTTTTGCTTGTTTACAGATTCACTATCAGCACCTTCAACGCTTGCATCTTCATCGCCAGGAGCACCATTAGAACCTTCTGCCCTCAGCTTCTTCATCGCCCGGAGCACCACCAGTACCTTCTACCCTCAGCTCCTTCATAGCCAGGAGCACCATGAGTACCTTCCGCCCTCAGCACCTTCAACGCCAGGAGCCCCTTCAAAGTGTAGGTCCAACTTGTCAAATTTTGCAAAGTTGTAAGAAAACTTAATTTTTCAGAACCACCATAAATGACTTGCAACTGTTAATATATATCAAAAGAAAGGTAAACCTATTACCTTTCTTTTGATTATAACATCGTTAAAATTGCTTTACATTTTCATAAAAACTTTCCAACTTTTGTAAACAGCTATATATAAGCAGTGAAAAAGTGGTAAAATTTTGCAAAGTTGTATCGAAACCGAATTTTTGTGCACCATTACAAATGATTTGCAACTGTTAATATATATCAAAGAAAGGTAAACCGATTACCTTTCTTTTGATTATAACACCGTTAAAATCGCATTACGTTTTCGTAAAAACCTTGCAACTTTTGTAAACAGCTATATATAAGCAGTGGAAAAGTGGTAAAATTTTGCAAAGTTGTAACAAAACAGATTTTTTGTGAACTAGTGTAAATGATTTGCAATTGTTAATATATATCAAAAGAAAGGTAAACCCATTACCTTTCTATTGATTATAATATAGTTAAAATCGCTTAACTTTTTTATAGAAATTTTGCAACTTTTGAAACCGTCTATATATAAGTCGAAAAACGCAATCAAATTTTGCAAAGTTGTAATGGAACTGAATTTTTGTGAACCATTATAAATGATTTTCAACTTTTAATATATATCAAAAGAAAGATAAATCGATTACCTTTCTTTTGCTTATAATATTATTAAAATCGCTTAACTTTCTTATAGAAATTTTCCAACTTTTTAAACATCTATGTGCAAATGAGTAATGCTAATAATAAGAAATTAAGCCAGCGCATATGTATGTATGTAAAAATATATTTATTAATGTTAATTACAAGTTTTATTCATAATATTGGTTATTAAGTATGTATATTATGCATTTTGAAAATAAATTTTGCAAAATAAAAATCAAAACATTTTAGGATTTTTTATTTCAAGTTTCTAAGGTTATTTTGAATTCGCTGTGAAGAGAATGCAACCCTGAGCCGGCAGAAGGGGGCAATGCTAGAGCAGCAGCTATATGTCTTCCTTACGAAGGATCTGAATGAAAGCGACAGTGATGCAAGGCTCACACGTACAGGGGGAAAGTGGTGACAATCTGCAAACCGCCTATACAAATGTTACCAGTTTTGTCACCAGTTTTCAAGTGACCGAAACCCGCGGTTTCACCAGATTTTTCACCAGTTTTGGCTGGCAGGGTAGTGATATGCGTAGTTGGTAATATTGATGTCAATAAGGCAGGCACCCTTTGACAGCGCACGAAATGAATGACGTTGTATAGATTTGAATTTTTTCCACACTCGTGTCGTCCAGTAGCAATTCGCGAATTTTCTAAAAACCAACCCTAATTTGTATTCCGCGCAATCGGTATTCTGCCTAGTTATATAAAATCTTGAAAGTTGGTGAATAAATTATAAAGTTAGAGCGAAAATCCGTATTTTATTTTGAAACATACATCTGCCGTGTCGAAAACCCAAACGCGCCGTCCGATAATAATCGCCCCTACGGTTTGTGCATCCACAAAAAAGCACAGCAGTCACCGCCAGTGGCCGTATTGCCGTCCGCCACCCGCTCCCGAAATCGCCGTTTGTCAGCAGCTCCCGCATCATCGTCTGCCGCCAGCTTTTGCATCGCCGCCTGCCACCGTCGACCACATCGCCGCCGTCACTAGTTTCCTGGTTCGCCAGCACCCCCATCTGAGGGTCAGCTCACCCCCGCCGTTGTTTCATCTCGCCCTATTCCCCAAAAAGGCATACAGCCTAAACACTGGTCCTTCGTCGCCTTGAAAGAGCCAGCACCGTTATAGAAAATTTCTTTACATATATATGTTCATTTCTTTGCCTCGATTCCCGTAATTCTGCGACCGTATTGGTTTTTTAACAAGTTCATTTCTTCGAGTAAATAAATCCCGAAACGGTTCGCATATACCACTGTACATACAAGAAGATTTGCATATAGTACATATGTACATATGTACATACATACGCGGTAAATACATACTGTAAGACAGTAAAAATAAAAGACAGTAAAACTAAATTCTCTCCCAATTAAGCGAGCCTCTGTATGATTTAAAACCCGTTTGTGCATAATTCACTCACATCCCTTTTTATAACATATATCTCCTTTTTAATTTGTACAACAAAATATTAAAGTGAAACAGGTCCCTGCAAGACAGCTGAGCATCAAATAAGTGCTCATTTTATCATTATCACTAATTACAAAAGTGCTTATTAAAATACTCACTTTTGTTCAGGCCATGGGATAAAACTGAGCACTTTCCCTTTGTCGGTGTAATATTTTACCCCTTCTTACTAATTGGAAACTTTGATTAATGAAAAATATATCTGCTCTGCTCTAGCAACTACCAAAGTGCTTATTTTCGTTTTTATAAACACATCAGTGCTAATGAATAAAGTACTCATTGTTGTCATTAGCAAGTCCTCAGTGCTAATAAGCAAGCTACTCATTATTGTCGTTATAAACTCCTCAGCACTAATAATCAAACTACTCGTTTTTGTCGTTATAAACTCCTCATCACTAATAACACTATGCGACAGTCAAAATCGGGATGGGATGAAACCAACGGGAAATGTTATATCGGTCAAAAACAAGTTATACGTGGACCGGCGTTTCGCTGGGTCACGTCTAGGAATCGAGATATATCGATTTGAAGTTAGTAACTATCATATAGGGGAAATTGTCACCTTTGGAGGTCTTTTTTTTGACATAACTCGAGAACCACTAGTCCGATTTTGCTCAAACAAATTTAAAAAAATTAAAAATTACAATTCCTTTAATCTGTTAATATAACGTTTTTCTACATACTCAACAGTTTTGCCGGTAAAAATAAATGTATGAAAAAAAATTATTTTTGCCTAAAAATAAAATTTTTTTTTTAATTCATAAAATTCATTTTTTTCCGTTTTGGACTTTTTATGAATTTAAATATTTTGTTTTCTTCATACATTTATTTTTACCGGCAAAACTGTTGATTATATAGAAAAACGTTATATGAATTGTAATTTTTAATTTTTTTAAATTTGTTTGAGCAAAATATGATAGTTACTAACTTCAAATCGATATATCTCGATTCCTAGACGTGACCCAGCGAAACGCCGGGACACGTATAACTTCTTTTTTACCGATATAACTTTCCCCGGTGGTTTGAACCCTTCCCGATCACTGACCCCTACCATTTGTCTCACAGTGTAATCAAACTACTCATTTTTGTCGTTATAAACTCCTCAGTACAGGAAAAAAACAAATAAGTAGAAAATCAATATTTTTACTTTTAAAAATGAATTTGTTTATTTAAAAAACGTTTATTAATACAAAACTCGTATAGTACATATGTACAAACAAATATACTTTGTACATATCTATGGTCCTGTGCAATAATGACACAATTCAAAATTCAAAAAATAAAACCCTTACTACTGTTAAGTGGCTCATATATCTAATCCATGTCTAATATTTAGTACTTACTTTAGCAATCCTTACTGCTTACTTTAGTTAAGGTTGGAAATGGATTAGACGAGGATTACAGACAAGAGCCACTTAACAGTAGTAACAGTTTTTATTTTTGAATTTTGAATTGTGTCATTATTGCACAGGACCATTGATGTGGATGTGTATAACATTGCTGGTGCCGGCGATGAAGGTGATGTTGGTGGTGGCCTTAAAGTAATAGTGGCGATGTTGAAGGTGATTTTGCTGGTAAGGGCGGGGAATGTTTATGGTGCGATTTTGCTGGTTCCGGTGCTGAATGATGATGGTAGCGATACTTCTGTTACGGGTGTTGAAGGTGATGGTACGATGTTGGTGGTGGCATTAAAGGTGATGGAGGAGGTGTTGATTGATGATGAGTGCGATATCAGCTGGTGACGGCGTTAAAGATGATGGTGGCGATGGTAATTTTAATTGTTGCAAATCTGTAATAACGAGAAAATCAATTAAAATGCACAAATTAAGTAATTTACATATGTATGTACATACCTTAAAAATAATGATGCAAAGTCAACGGCAACGGCAACGGGAACATAAAATGAAATTTGAAATGTCTGTAAAATTATAAAAAAATATTTATACTCTAAAATTTTTATCAAATGCGACATTTTTCGTCAAAGCCTACTGTCATAAAAACTGCCATATTTCTTACTCGCTTTAACGCACATAATTCCTATAAAAGTAGGAATTCCGCTCTAGCAAATTAAAAATTTTTCAAAACTCGAATACCAAATTTATAAATGTGTGCGTGTGATAGCTAAAAAGTTGCGAAGGTGTGTGTAAATCTGTATAATTTGAGGGGAAACTGCTCAGCCATGGCTTGCATGGGTGCTTCGTGTATGCAAACATACATACACACATACATTTGTATGTACAACCCAATAAACATTGGGCTTGAGTAACTATTCGAAAATGATTGGAAAACAAATCTTTTTTTCCAGTCTCACCTTCGTTTACTAATGTAGAATAGGTGAGTATTCGATTCGAGAACTAGGCCATTCTCCAGCAAAACGGAACCTTCGTTATCCAATGTATTTTTCCTTCGTTAGGTATTCGAAATCCAGCCCATTATCGAATTGAAATTTTAATGAGAGAAAATGATTTTCTAATATTTCCTTACGAGAATGAGCTGGATTTCACTTTCTCTCTTTTTGCTATGGTTTTAATTTTTTTTCGATCCCATCTCAAATTTATTTCCAATATAGTATGAACGCTGGAAAACTAAGGTTGGTTATGAGTTCGTTTTTAGTTCGATATGCACATTGAATATCGAAGGTAATTTTCGAATGTTCGCCAAAATGTTTATAGGGAATACACAGGGCACAATAGACCTAAGGTCGCAGTGCACAGCCTCTAACATTCTATCTTATAGGGAATACACAGCTCACCTATAAGCACACATTCATATAATTAAATACAGTGTCACAAACTCGTGTTGTGATCTCAAATTATAATCTCACACTGAAATAACGTACAATGGCTTTCTACTTTACAAAAAAAAAGAGGGTTCGTCTCTGAAATATTTAGAAGCGTATGCAACAAAATAAAAGCTGAAAATAACAATTACTTGCATATAATCCCTATGCTCCATGTTTAAGCAAATCTTCATGTAAACATACATATATAAACAAACATATTGTAAACTATCTCTACTAACACATAATTACATTATCCCAACAACATATATATACATTTAATACATTATATAATATAAAGTGCTATTAAGATAAAGGCTAATTCGGCGCATAGTTATACGGTACAGTGCAGGTACAGTGAAACGGTCCCCTTATATCCCTCAATAGACCCACAAAAAAAAAATAAAAATAAAAATAAAAATAAAAGACAATAAAATAAAACTATTCTCCAGCGATTTTATCAGTAGCACGTATCAAAGTGCAAACACCCTTTTTTATATATTTTGGCATTCGCAATTACGTAATTGCCTTTCATTGCGTTAGTTGTAGCCCCTAAATTTATCTCTGAGACAGACAATTTAATGGATTACTGTACCCGATTCAGTACAACTCAAATCCAAGACAATACTGAGTCTGCACTAAAAATTAAAGACAAGAACCTTGATAATTTTTGGAATCGAGTCCAGAGCGCATATGATTTAGTAGTAGAGACTGAGGAGCAGGACCTTCCCGAGGACTTCAAAGCCTCCGCTTATAATAAATACAGGTCATGCCTCATAACGTATGAAGATATGAAAGCCCAGATTGGTGATCAACTCCTGCTTCTTAATCAAGCAACCAATACCACGCCTACTCCCAGTATGTCTCAACCCCAGGAAAACTCTAGCTTCGGCTTAAAGGTCCCACCGTGCGATACGGAAACATTTTATGGGGGTTATGAGCAATGGCCGTCTTTTCGTGACATGTTCACGGCGGTATATATTAATCACCCGAAACTCACAAAAGCTCAGAAATCGTACCATCTCCGGTACAAGACTCAAGGCAAAGCCGGCCAAATAGTGAAACAATTCCCACTGAGCGATGATAATTTTGAGCTGGCATGGGAAGCCTTACGGTCTCGCTATGAGAATAAAAGAGTATTAGTTGACAACCAAATACGTATTCTCATGAATTTAAAATCTATTCAAGTGGAGAACAGTGAAGATATTCACAAACTCCAATCATCAGTGAATAACTGTCTCCAAATTCTCGCCACCCAACAAGTCTCCACAGAGAGATGGGACCCCATAATAATTTACCTCGTCACCTCAAAGCTTCCTGAGAACACAGTGGCTCTGTGGAAGCAATCTCTCAGTTCCAGGAAAGACCTTCCGAACTGGACCCAAATGAACCAGTTCCTAACCACTCGATATTAGGTGGTCGAAAGCGTTGATCAATGGCTCCCAGCCAAACCAAGACCCAATCCCCAAAATTCCATTTTAGTTAGAAACCCTCAACTGCACAACAGACCCCCCTTCAAACCTTCTCACTTTCAACAGTCGCATAATAAATCATCGACGCAAGTCCAATTGCATGTGACAGAATAGCGTACGATGTATAAATGTTCCATGTGCATAGATTCCTCGCACTCATTGTGGAACTGTCACAGATTCCGTAAATTGTCAGTTCAAGATCGCAGAAAATTCGTAAGAGAAAACACATGTGCTTTAACTGCCTCTCTCAGTCACACTCTCTGAAAGATTGTCCAAGTACTCAAAACTGCCCCAATTGTCGAGAAAGACACAACTCAGTGCTTCAGCACAGCACAGCCCCTCCGCCAAAAAGGGAAGACTCTCGAGTACAAAGGACCACATCGCAGGTAGCCATGACTGATATCCCGAGCCCCAACTTGCAAGCCCCACAAGAAACAGAAGAAAAAGATGATTTACCGTCAAGTTCTAATGGAACCAGAGTATAATCGTACTACTCTGAAAATGAGAGTAAAGTCCTTCTCCCTACAGCGATAGTCTCAGTAGAACAGAGAGGAGAACTATTTAAACTCCGAGCTCTCATCGACCAGGGCTCAGAACGGAGCTTCATTTCTTCTAAGGCCCAAAACAAACTGAGATTACCATGTCAAAGCTCGAACTTTGAAATCTCCGGCATGGGTGGGACGGTAGTTCAGACTTCGAACAAAATCTGTTCTCTGGACTTAGTCTCCTCCAACTTGGCTACAAAAGTCACTGCTCAAGCAATTTTGCTACCCCAACTAACAAAAATACTCCAAGGATTCCAGCCAACTCGCGAACAACGCGAGAAGTGGTCTCATATTAAGCTAGCAAGACCCCAATTGTCATTCCCCATCTCAAATCGACCTAGTGATAGGCAGCGATCTCATCCCGCAAATCATGCTTGAAGGCATGGAGCATATCTCAAAAAAATCTGTTAGCACAAAATACTACAACAACTTCTGGAGTCCCAACTACGAAAGTTCTGGGAGGTAGAAGAAGTGCCGACACCCAACCTCATGAGTCCTGAAGATAAGCTATGTGAGGAGTTATACCAATCCACTACATCGCGCACACCTGAAGGTCGCTACGTAGTCCGGCTTCCTTTCAAGCCAAGCTTCCCGAAGGAAATATCTTTAGGTCAATCTCGCACCACAGCTCTCCAGCAATTTTTCAGTCTGGAGAGAAGTCTTCAAAAAAAACCGACTTTAAGCCCCTGTATGATAATGTCTTAGGGGAATATCTCACCCTAAATCATATGCAAGAAACAGCTTCCTATGAAAAATCCTCAGAAGGAAAATATTATTCCTTCTACCTCCACCACCACGCGGTTGTCAAACCCGAAAAAAGAACCACCAAGGTACGTGTCGTATTTAATGCATCACGAAGATCAGGTTCCGGACTCTCTCTTAATGATGTTCTCTATACCGGACCAACACTTCAACCCGATCTGATGCTATTAATCCTCAAATGGCGCACGTATCAGTTTGTGTTCAATGGCTATGTAGAAAAAATGTATTGTCAGATACTTTTACATAAAGACCACCAGAATTACCAGAGAATTATATTTAGATCATCTCCAAGCAGCCCCATTCGAGACTACAGGTTAAAGACCGTAACATTCGGTGTAAATTGTGCACCATTTCTCGCAATACGCACTCTTCACCAACTCTCTGATGATGTAAAAATAACACATCTCTTGGCGGTGCCAATACTAAAATCCGAAACATATGTGGACGACATACTTTCTGGAGGTCACGACCTCATCTCAGCAACTAAATCTTTCTCTGAAGTCATTCAAGCTCTAAAATCCGCTAGCTTCCCCTTAAAAAGATCACGGCGAATCACCCTGATTTGCTCAAAGACATAAAAAAGGAGGACTTACTTGATAGCTACTTTCTCGTATTCGAAAAAGGAAGTACCACCAAAACCCTCGGGATTCAATGGAATGCCATTACTGACTCCTTCTCTTACACCATTGAATCCATATCAGCCTCGTCGGCGAGCACAAAGCGACAAATTCTCTCTTCTGTCGCTAAACTTTTCGACCCCGCAGGATGGCTCTCGCCAATAAAGATTCAAGCCAAAGTTCTCTTACAAGAGCTATGGCTCGATGGAACTGACTGGGATGAACAAGTCAAACCCTTCCGCCTCCATAAATGGTTGAATTCGCCAACAATTTGAAGTCTATCTCGGCATTCAAATATCCCGATGGGTCAATTACGTTCCAGGCCAACAAATGGAGCTACATGATTTCTGCGACGCTTCGGAAATAGCGTATTGCGCAGCCATATACGTCGGAGCCACATAAGGTGCACGAGTCTCTTCCCACCTACTGGTGTCAAAAGGCAAGGCTGCGCCCCTCAGAACCATTAGCCTACCTCGGCTCTCCTTCTAGCTAAATTAGCCTCAGCTGTCCAATCTCAACTTGGTTTCTCAGATCGAAAACTGACAATGTGGTCAGATTCAGAAATAGTCCTGGCTTGGCTGGAAAAACCGCCCCACTCCTGGAAAACCTACGTCTCGAACCGCACCGCGCAAATCATTGATCTGGTAGGAAATTCCACTCGGAGGCATGTATGCAGCAGCGGAAATCCCGCGGATATGGGAACAAGAGGATGCAAACCCCTCGAATTAGCCTCCTCTTCTCTGTGGTGGCATGGGCCCAACTGGCTAACCCAACCAGCCGACACCTGGCCAAAATCCGCTACGCGCTCTATTAACCCACCGGAAGTCCGTCGAGTCGACGAATTTCCCACTGCCGAAGATGATACCGACATTTGAGATCGCTTTTCGTCTTTCTTCCGCATGCTTAAAGTTATGGCATATGTCTTCAAATTTTTAGATCGCTTAAAGAACCGAAATCAAGCTGCCCAGGATCCTCCCACATTATCCCTATCGCATAATGATTTCCCTTCCACCAAACGCGGTCTCATTACCTTAACTCAAAACCGTTACTTCCCCCGAGACATCTCATGCTTATCGCAGTCAGTGCCAATCGCTAAGACAAGCCCACTGCTAGTTATCAACCCCTTTTTAGACAAATGTGGGTTACTCCGGGTCAATAGTCGTTTGGCCCACTCCACTCTTAGCTATAATGAGCGTCATCACCTCATTATACCCAAAAAATCTCGATTTGCTGTTCTCTATCTTCGTTTTCTCCACGAGCTCCTCTTAAACGCAGAAATTTGGCTCATGTAGCAAATGATAAGACAGGAATTCTACATTCCCCGACTCAAGCCTCTTATAAAAAAGTGCATTTTTCAATGTAAAGCTCGTACCACCCACAAGCACCAAACGCGCTCTCTAATCATGGCGGCGTTGCCACCAGAGCGTTGCACATACGCTCCGCCTTCCACCACTACCGGTGTAGATTTTGCTGGGCCTTTTCAAGTAAAAGCCTCCATGCTAAGGTCCTCCATCATTGTGAAAGGCTACGTGGCCGTATTTGTGTGTTTCACCACAATGGCGGTTCACCTTGAGCTGTGTTCCGATTTAACAACAAACGCATTTCTCGCCGCGTTTGCCCGGTTTGTTGGGCGTCGAGGCTATCCATCAAGAATGATGAGCGATAATGGCACTACTTTCATTGGAGCCAAAAGAGCAACAGAGAAGGAATTCTGTAGTTTCCTGCAAGAAGTATCCCAAGACATCGTCAAGCACTACTCTCCCCAAGGCATTGAATGGAGATTTATCCCCCCCCTGGGAATCCGCCGTCAAAAGCTTCAAGCTACATCTCAAACGGACGGATGGAGCACACAAGTTCACATTTGAAGAATTCACCACTCTTTTAGTTAGGATCGAAGCGGTATTAAATTCCCGTCCCATCTCCGCTCTCTCCCAAGATCCAACAGAATTCACGGCCCTCACCTCTGGCCATTTCCTAAGGGGAACTGCCCTCTTGTCGCTTCCGGAAGTAGATCATAGCAAATTTGTCTCTCCTCAATAGGTGGAAAAGAGTTAAAGTTATGCACCATCAATTCAGCCGCCGTTGGAAGGAAGATTATCTCAAAGACCTTCAGAAACGTTATAGGTGGAAAGACACTAAAGCTTCACCGAAAGTTGGAGAATGCGTCCTAATTATAGATGATACGTTGCCACCCACTGAGTGGCGTCTTGGACGCATCGAAGCGACACATCCCGGTCCAGATGGACATATTCGCGTAGTTTCCGTACGCACCAAAACCGGCATCCTCACTCGGTCGATTGTAAAGCTATGCCCTTTCCCATACGCAAATGTCCCTCTATCTCCCATAGCAGATAACTAAATAACCTTTCAACGACAGCCTTATACCCGCACTGCTTCCCTACATTTGTTTACCACAATGACTTGACAGGCAATACACTTATATGCTTATCCCTCTGCCTTCTTAACCAGTGTCTAACACCCCATTATTAATAGCCCAAGAGCCCGCGACTGCCAGACCTTCGTTATTTTATAAAGGCTGAAAGCTGCTCTATATACGCCCCCAACACAGGTAATAACAAACCCAGACTATGAAATTTGGGTAGTGGTGGCTTTGGCAGGTACCAGGTAGTAAAGGTGTATAAAATACCACCTCAAATTCGTGATAGTATAAAGGTCAGATTTTATATATTTTACTCGTAATAACATTAGAAACCACGTCGTTCATTGCCAGACACTTAGCATGGTTCCTAACCCCTGCCAGGCACCCTTAAACCATGAAAAATTTAAGTTACACTTTCGTCATAGTATAAAAGCTGATTTTTATATATGTCACTTGGGGAACTATCAAAAGATGTTTCTTCACTTGCCAGACCGTTTCGATAGTTCCTTCATCTTGCCAGACGCTTTAAAGGCGTAGGTGCGAGCACGAAAAAACTGATAAAAATTATACTTTGTTAGTTACTTATCGGAGACGGCGGTGCTTACAAGTTGAATTCCAATTTCTTACAAAAGCCAATGGCTATTCACTATGCCACAAAGCCAATTTATTTAAACAAATAAGTTTTGAATGGTCAAATGAAAGTATGCAATAATTTTTTGTATGAAGTAGGAGCAGGAAATAATGTTACTCAAACGCCATATCGTACAAGGCCGTAATCGTAAATACTCGTATATGGCGTATGAGTAAGATTTTCTATGTTAAAGGTTTTTTTTTTTCATTCGCAATGCAAAATCCGTAATGTATGGCCCAAAATTAAGTATACGTGACTCTGCGCTTTTTTCTGACATTTTTGCGCTCCTATAGTGTAATAGGCAATCCAACTAACAAATTATTTTATTGCAGCGAAATAAAAAGAAAACAAAACTAAGTCAAGTAAGATTTCAAATATGTGTGTATGTATTTTTGTATTAGGTATCAACGGCATAGCTGGAGGTAGATTGTCTGGAAGTACACTGGTCGATTTCTCTTTTTTTACTTTTTTTCCAGAATTGAAACGTTCACAAGTGGAAAATTTTGTCATAAGTCCTGTGAATGCTTTATAGCATTCCCAGTGATAACCACTGTCTGTATATTCATCAGGCAAAATAACATCTTTATATTTAAGGTAATGTTTTTTTCTGGTTTCAAAACAGTTTGACATTTTTTTAACGTCTCCTCAGAAAACAATATTATTTTCTTATCACTTTTTTACAAACGGCACAATTAAAACGTCTTCCATGGTAATATACTGTTACAAGAACAGAACCAACCGTGATACAAAAAAGCAGCTAGTTTTTTTTTTAATTTTTGACGTTTAATACATTTTTTTTTAAGTTTCATAAATTGTGAGCTTTATCATCAGGACTTACTGCGCTGGTAATATTAAAACAGTACATTGCAGTTTTTTTGTCATATATGTGCATAATAATATTCTAATTCAAAATAAATTATCGTACTTACGTGATTCACACCAAAATAAAACGCATACACATAATTTTTTTCATAAAAATTAAAATATCTTGTGTCTCGACGTTTTTTGGGTCATTTGAAAACTTGAAATTTTCCCTACAATGTTATAAAAATAATTTTCCCTCCTATAGTAAACAATAAGTTTTTAATACAGTGTCGAAATTATAATTAAATTCAATTTAAAAACAGTTCGTAAGGCTCCAACACATTATTAATTAACTTACTAGATTTTATTTTATTGACATGGACATTTTATTCTAATGCCTTTTTTTCTCAGATATACTCTTTTTATAGAATATACTCTTTTTATAGAATTTTATTTCTTATAAAATTTTGCAAAAAATAGGCTTTGTGGCACAGCGAATAGCCATTGGCTTTTGTAAGAAATTGGAATCGCCGTCTCCGATAATTAACTAACAAGGTATAATTTTTATCAGTTTTTCATACTGGCACCTACGCCTTTAAAGCGTCTGGCAAGATGAAGGAACTATCGAAACGGTCTGGCAAGTGAGGAAACATATTTTGATAGTTCCCCAAGTGACATATTTGAAAATCAGCTTTTATACTATGACGAAAGTATAACTTAAATTTTTCATGGTTTAAAGGTGTCTGGCAGGGGGTATGAACCATGCTAAGGGTCTGGCAATGAACGGCGTGGTTTCTAATGTTATTACGAGTAAAATATATAAAAACTGACCTTTATACTATCACGAATTTGAGGTGGTATTTTATACACCTTTGCTACTTGGTACCTGCCAAAGCCACCACTATCCAAATTTCACAGTCTGGGTTTGTTATTACCTGTGTTGGGGGCATACATAGAGAAGCTTTCAGCCTTTATAAAATAACGAAGGTCTGGCCGTCGCTGGCTCTTGCTCTATAAGCTATTCGCAAATCCCTATATGCAGATGGAGATTGACAAGCCTCAGCCGGCACCATGCACTCTTACTTCATCGCAGGGGAAGATCGACACAGCCAGGGAAGATGCCAGCGCCACGCCCCTCCACTTCGTCACAGAGGAAGGTTGACACGCCTCAACCAGTGCCGCGTCGAAGGTAGCTACGTCGATGGATGGAGTGCCAAGCCCGGCACCTACGCCGCCTATCACTGGCGAAACATCAGCAGCAGACTTCCAGAGATGTCGTCTTTGTGCGCGGTATCATGCGCTCAGAGTAGCCCAGTATTCCGGGCCATGCAACCACAGCAGAGGCTCCTCATCGCGCGAGCCCACAAGTTCTGCACTAACTGTCTCCCACTTTCCCATGCTACGACCGCATGTACATCCAGCGGAAATTGTAGAACATGTGGCCAATATCATCACACACTCTTGCATCGCAATAAAGCCAGCGCCTCAGGTCGCCGGTTAAAGCCGCCTGCACGCTACCTCCCGAAACCTGCCCGGAACCTTAGCTCCCCATTCACTGGGCGTCGCTAGCACAAATCCGCGCCGCAGAACAAGCACCCAATCAAACGCACTACACAAGGAACTCGAAAAATAGGGCCGAAAGGAAGAGTCACCAAACTGCTGGTGCATGAAGCGATGCGAACACTGAAGGAGCTGAAAGATGCTTAGCGCGCCTAGGGGGGAAGGATGGCTAAGCGAGGACTGCTTAGCCAGTCAGACACCCAAAAGTCTATAAATGGAATTGTATCTGAATTCCGGCTTATGTACATATTTGCATTACTGTTTGAATTTTAATCACTCATTGTACGTATTTATTCATATGTATCTTAAAGCTACATGCTCATTGTACACTCGCATTCATACATCACATTAACATATTTATTATATCCATTTATTTGCATAACGTACTTAGCTTAAAATCTATATTTCAATTATTGGATTATTGTACTTAATATTTGTGAAGTCTAAACCTCCCCTAATGTTTAAATAACTTTAAGTAGTGATATGCGTAGTTGGTAATACTGATGTCAATAAGGCAGGCACCAATTGACAGCGCATGAAATGAATGACGTTGTATATATCAGAACTTTTTCCACACTCGTGTCGCCCAGCAGCAATTCGCGAATTTTCTTAAAACCAACCCTAATTTGTATCCCGCGCAATCGGTATTCCACCTAGCTATATAAAATCTTGAAAGTTGGTGAATAAATCATAAAGTTAGAGCGAAAATCCGTGTTTTAATTTGAAACATGCATCTGCCGTGTTGAAAACCCAAACGCGCCGTCCGATAATAATCGCCCCTACGGTTTGTGCATCCACAAAAAAGCACAGCAGTCACCGCCAGTGGCAGTATTTCCGTCCGCCACCCGCTCCCCAAATCGCTGTTCGTCAGCAGCTCCCGCATCATCGTCTGCCGCCAGCTTTTGCATCGCCGCCTGCCACCGTCGACCACATCGCCGCCGCCACTAGTTTCCTGGTTCGCCAGCACCCCCATCTGAGGGTCAGCTCACCCCCCGCCGTTGTTTCATCTCGCCCTATTCCCCAAAAAGGCCTACAGCCTAAACAACATTTAATCTTAAATAAATGAATTGTATGCTTTCAGAATGTTTTTTGTAATTGAAATTTATTTGGTAGGTTGTAAACCATTTTGGTCGGAATGAAAATTGGTAGGGGGGGGGGGGGGGGAAATGTTAATGGCAACGCTGGTACCAACCCTGCTCGAGGTCAATCGGTAGTCTGCTACATAAGTCGCAAAATGGCTCTTCGCCCACGCGGTCGCTGTTATGCGAGATTCTTCTACTTTCAAAACAAACAGTGCAACTAATTTTTTACGGCAACCGTATTTTTCTTTGTTAAATAAGCTATTCAATTAACTGTTAAACTGCATAAATAAAAATACCTTTTCTATAAAAACTGTGTTTCTCTTACATGTATCATTGGCAGAACTATACAAATATTTCTATGAGAGTAACCATGATAAAAACATAGCAAGGTAGAACCGTTCTCTCAATTTGTCGGCCATGATTTTTGTTTGAAGTTTGCTGACATTTTAAAATCATATAAAAGTGAAAATAAAAAATTGAAATTGTTCGAAATTGTTGTTGCTTGAGATTGAAAATGAAATTGTGTGTGTGAGTTTGTGACTAAATTTTAAA
>NW_023462539.1:0-18421 GCF_013731165.1 Rhagoletis pomonella
TATGCGAAGGAGAAAGAGTTGAATTCCAAGTGGTACTTTCGTTAGTGGGCACAGATGTGTTTTGACCAGAAAGTTGACCTTGGACCCACCCGCTACCCTGCGTAGTATATGTAGGGCGAGGCGCCATATGACTTTGAGAAGGATTTAATACCTCTTTTGCATTGCCATATAGAAGCGACCCGCCAACTTATGGTTGGCTGCATGATAACTTTGAGTTATACAATCTAACAGGATCAAAATTGTGAAAACCTCTGTCGGCGTGAAACATGTTGCTAGAGGGTATGTAAGTAAACGTAGAATTCAACACAGGCTGATGCCCGGCAAAATTATTGGATGACTTTTACCACGCTGTAGAATAGAGGTTATTCATCATTGAAGCTATGTTGCTAACCGAGCTTACAGATGATAAATTGTGTTCTGTGCATGCCATTAACGGGGCAGAGCGAGCAAATGGGACGGTTTCATTACCTAACCGCGAAAATTTACTACGCGTTTTCGGTGACAATATTTCCGAGTCTAATGGTGGTTTGGTCTCGAACCTTCCATGTGGTTTATATAAGTAAGTAGGTGCTTGGATAAGTCCACAAATATTTTGGACTGTTGACAGGCCGGTGAAAAATATAAGACCAGCACTTATTTTGAGCGTCCTTTATTTAATTGTTATGTGAAATCTGCGAATATACAAAGCAATGTATGTACATGCGTGCATACAAGTACATAGATATGTGTATGTGGAGTTACAAACACAAATCCATTAACTCACTTAACTACTTACAGTTGTGTTTGCTCCTGCAAATTAATATTTTCTCGCTGCCAGCCAAAGGGAAAAAAACTTTAAAGAAGTAAATACAATTGGATGCAGCGTATTACACGCAAGCCTTTGTTGGCGAGAAATTGCATTACCAGGGCTAGTAGTAAATTTTTTTAGTCAAAACATTAGCGCGTTAATTACAATGTTAAATTAATTAGGCGCGTTAACACCTACATTTCTGAAACTTTAGTGCTATTTTCCATTTTTGTATTCTACAAATTCTGCTTTCGGATGTAAACAAACAACAGCTGTTATTTCAAATTGAATTCTTGCACATTTCTGCCCCAAAAAAAAGTCTAGTCTGTTTCGGGCACGAAACACTCTTAAGCACATCTGAATTTGCTTAAAAGAGTACAAATGTTACTGAAATTTAAATAATATGTTTTTGTTTTAAAACATTCAATATGCATATGAAATTAAAATTATAACAAATTTTTATCTTTTACTACGAGTTTTTATTTTTTACTACGATTTTTTATATTTTACTATGCTTTTTCTGGTCCTTTGCTACGCAATCGGATCCGTGAGGTACCAACCAGTGTTGCCACTATTGGTCTTTTCCGACCAAATTTGGTCGCTTCTTTTTCATTTGGTAGATTGGTAGCCAAAGTAAAATTTTGGTCGGATAGTTGAATTTAGTTTTTAAATTCTTAATTATAAAAATATATATTTCAAACATCATTTTGCATATATATATATATATATATATATATATTAATATAAACATTAACCAGTTGTACATTTTAAATATTTACCAATCCTGTCTTTAAAAATAAGAAACCTAATTGGTTTGGCCGCTGATGGAGCCAATGTTGTGGCTGGAGACTTGGCGGGCCGAAAACATTATTGAGTGCAGAAACCGATTTATTTTATATAAAGTGCACATGCCAATCACTTCACCCTTGCTCAAGCTACGCTTGTAAAAAAATTGCCGAAAAGCATTGAGACACTGTGCCGCAACAAATACATGTAGTTTCTTTTCCTACAGTCCGAAGGGGATACATGAACTAAAGGAATTTCAGGACTGCTGTTCGGTAAAACCCCACAACATCTTGGGCATATCTCAAACACGATGGCTTTCACTAGAAAGCGTTGTGTTAAGAATAGTTGAGCAATGGGATAGTTTGAAACTTTATTTTATTTCCTGCTTTCCCGCGATGAGGAACAACATTAATATTGATTTTAAAAATGAAAATAATCAAAACCAAAATATATATTAAAGTTTTACATAGAGTTTTTGTACCAAACAAATATAAGATTTGATTTCAAGCGTGAAGATATATTCTACAAATAAATATTAACACCAGGTAAGGTAGTTTCCAAAGAAGATTTACCTATTTTGTTAAAGTTTTATTCGAAACATTTGGCTAAGCGAGGACTGCTTAGCCAGTCAGACACCCAAAAGTCTATAAATGGAATTGTATCTGAATCAGCTCATGTACATATTTGCATTACTGTTTGAATTTTAATCACTCATTGTACGTATTTATTCATATGTATCTTAAAGCTACATGCTCATTGTACACACGCATTCATACATCACATTAACATATTTATTATATCCATTTATTTGCATAACGTACTTAGCTTAAAATCTATATTTAAATTATTGGATTATTGTACTTAATATTTGTGAAGTCTAAACCTCCCCTAATGTTTAAATAACTTTAAGTACCCTGCCAGCCACGGCTCACCACTTTCCCCTAAAATTCAAACGATTTACAAACACAATCACAACTTTTTAGTCATCTCACCCACACTTACAAATTTTTTGTTCGAACTGTCAAAAAAAGTCCCTTTGTAAGAGCTACATACCCGATAAGAATTCGTACTCTAGCAAGAATTCTATGCGTTAGAGCGAGCAAGTTAGAAACATCAGAGTTTTGATGACAGTATACATACTGTGAAGAAATGTCACTACGAAAATTTTGAAGGTAAGAATACGTATTTAACAATTTTATTTAATTATAATGTAATTTCTTCTTTTAGATTGCAAAACAGCAGCGACTTAGTCACATTCTTAAGGTATGTATTGAGATTTTATAATTGTTTATAAATTTTAATTGATACTTTTGCTTGTTTACAGATTCACTATCAGCACCTTCAACGCTTGCATCTTCATCGCCAGGAGCACCATTAGAACCTTCTGCCCTCAGCTTCTTCATCGCCCGGAGCACCACCAGTACCTTCTACCCTCAGCTCCTTCATAGCCAGGAGCACCATGAGTACCTTCCGCCCTCAGCACCTTCAACGCCAGGAGCCCCTTCAAAGTGTAGGTCCAACTTGTCAAATTTTGCAAAGTTGTAAGAAAACTTAATTTTTCAGAACCACCATAAATGACTTGCAACTGTTAATATATATCAAAAGAAAGGTAAACCTATTACCTTTCTTTTGATTATAACATCGTTAAAATTGCTTTACATTTTCATAAAAACTTTCCAACTTTTGTAAACAGCTATATATAAGCAGTGAAAAAGTGGTAAAATTTTGCAAAGTTGTATCGAAACCGAATTTTTGTGCACCATTACAAATGATTTGCAACTGTTAATATATATCAAAGAAAGGTAAACCGATTACCTTTCTTTTGATTATAACACCGTTAAAATCGCATTACGTTTTCGTAAAAACCTTGCAACTTTTGTAAACAGCTATATATAAGCAGTGGAAAAGTGGTAAAATTTTGCAAAGTTGTAACAAAACAGATTTTTTGTGAACTAGTGTAAATGATTTGCAATTGTTAATATATATCAAAAGAAAGGTAAACCCATTACCTTTCTATTGATTATAATATAGTTAAAATCGCTTAACTTTTTTATAGAAATTTTGCAACTTTTGAAACCGTCTATATATAAGTCGAAAAACGCAATCAAATTTTGCAAAGTTGTAATGGAACTGAATTTTTGTGAACCATTATAAATGATTTTCAACTTTTAATATATATCAAAAGAAAGATAAATCGATTACCTTTCTTTTGCTTATAATATTATTAAAATCGCTTAACTTTCTTATAGAAATTTTCCAACTTTTTAAACATCTATGTGCAAATGAGTAATGCTAATAATAAGAAATTAAGCCAGCGCATATGTATGTATGTAAAAATATATTTATTAATGTTAATTACAAGTTTTATTCATAATATTGGTTATTAAGTATGTATATTATGCATTTTGAAAATAAATTTTGCAAAATAAAAATCAAAACATTTTAGGATTTTTTATTTCAAGTTTCTAAGGTTATTTTGAATTCGCTGTGAAGAGAATGCAACCCTGAGCCGGCAGAAGGGGGCAATGCTAGAGCAGCAGCTATATGTCTTCCTTACGAAGGATCTGAATGAAAGCGACAGTGATGCAAGGCTCACACGTACAGGGGGAAAGTGGTGACAATCTGCAAACCGCCTATACAAATGTTACCAGTTTTGTCACCAGTTTTCAAGTGACCGAAACCCGCGGTTTCACCAGATTTTTCACCAGTTTTGGCTGGCAGGGTAGTGATATGCGTAGTTGGTAATATTGATGTCAATAAGGCAGGCACCCTTTGACAGCGCACGAAATGAATGACGTTGTATAGATTTGAATTTTTTCCACACTCGTGTCGTCCAGTAGCAATTCGCGAATTTTCTAAAAACCAACCCTAATTTGTATTCCGCGCAATCGGTATTCTGCCTAGTTATATAAAATCTTGAAAGTTGGTGAATAAATTATAAAGTTAGAGCGAAAATCCGTATTTTATTTTGAAACATACATCTGCCGTGTCGAAAACCCAAACGCGCCGTCCGATAATAATCGCCCCTACGGTTTGTGCATCCACAAAAAAGCACAGCAGTCACCGCCAGTGGCCGTATTGCCGTCCGCCACCCGCTCCCGAAATCGCCGTTTGTCAGCAGCTCCCGCATCATCGTCTGCCGCCAGCTTTTGCATCGCCGCCTGCCACCGTCGACCACATCGCCGCCGTCACTAGTTTCCTGGTTCGCCAGCACCCCCATCTGAGGGTCAGCTCACCCCCGCCGTTGTTTCATCTCGCCCTATTCCCCAAAAAGGCATACAGCCTAAACACTGGTCCTTCGTCGCCTTGAAAGAGCCAGCACCGTTATAGAAAATTTCTTTACATATATATGTTCATTTCTTTGCCTCGATTCCCGTAATTCTGCGACCGTATTGGTTTTTTAACAAGTTCATTTCTTCGAGTAAATAAATCCCGAAACGGTTCGCATATACCACTGTACATACAAGAAGATTTGCATATAGTACATATGTACATATGTACATACATACGCGGTAAATACATACTGTAAGACAGTAAAAATAAAAGACAGTAAAACTAAATTCTCTCCCAATTAAGCGAGCCTCTGTATGATTTAAAACCCGTTTGTGCATAATTCACTCACATCCCTTTTTATAACATATATCTCCTTTTTAATTTGTACAACAAAATATTAAAGTGAAACAGGTCCCTGCAAGACAGCTGAGCATCAAATAAGTGCTCATTTTATCATTATCACTAATTACAAAAGTGCTTATTAAAATACTCACTTTTGTTCAGGCCATGGGATAAAACTGAGCACTTTCCCTTTGTCGGTGTAATATTTTACCCCTTCTTACTAATTGGAAACTTTGATTAATGAAAAATATATCTGCTCTGCTCTAGCAACTACCAAAGTGCTTATTTTCGTTTTTATAAACACATCAGTGCTAATGAATAAAGTACTCATTGTTGTCATTAGCAAGTCCTCAGTGCTAATAAGCAAGCTACTCATTATTGTCGTTATAAACTCCTCAGCACTAATAATCAAACTACTCGTTTTTGTCGTTATAAACTCCTCATCACTAATAACACTATGCGACAGTCAAAATCGGGATGGGATGAAACCAACGGGAAATGTTATATCGGTCAAAAACAAGTTATACGTGGACCGGCGTTTCGCTGGGTCACGTCTAGGAATCGAGATATATCGATTTGAAGTTAGTAACTATCATATAGGGGAAATTGTCACCTTTGGTGGTCTTTTTTTTGACATAACTCGAGAACCACTAGTCCGATTTTGCTCAAACAAATTTAAAAAAATTAAAAATTACAATTCCTTTAATCTGTTAATATAACGTTTTTCTACATACTCAACAGTTTTGCCGGTAAAAATAAATGTATGAAAAAAAATTATTTTTGCCTAAAAATAAAATTTTTTTTTTAATTCATAAAATTCATTTTTTTCCGTTTTGGACTTTTTATGAATTTAAATATTTTGTTTTCTTCATACATTTATTTTTACCGGCAAAACTGTTGATTATATAGAAAAACGTTATATGAATTGTAATTTTTAATTTTTTTAAATTTGTTTGAGCAAAATATGATAGTTACTAACTTCAAATCGATATATCTCGATTCCTAGACGTGACCCAGCGAAACGCCGGGACACGTATAACTTCTTTTTTACCGATATAACTTTCCCCGGTGGTTTGAACCCTTCCCGATCACTGACCCCTACCATTTGTCTCACAGTGTAATCAAACTACTCATTTTTGTCGTTATAAACTCCTCAGTACAGGAAAAAAACAAATAAGTAGAAAATCAATATTTTTACTTTTAAAAATGAATTTGTTTATTTAAAAAACGTTTATTAATACAAAACTCGTATAGTACATATGTACAAACAAATATACTTTGTACATATCTATGGTCCTGTGCAATAATGACACAATTCAAAATTCAAAAAATAAAACCCTTACTACTGTTAAGTGGCTCATATATCTAATCCATGTCTAATATTTAGTACTTACTTTAGCAATCCTTACTGCTTACTTTAGTTAAGGTTGGAAATGGATTAGACGAGGATTACAGACAAGAGCCACTTAACAGTAGTAACAGTTTTTATTTTTGAATTTTGAATTGTGTCATTATTGCACAGGACCATTGATGTGGATGTGTATAACATTGCTGGTGCCGGCGATGAAGGTGATGTTGGTGGTGGCCTTAAAGTAATAGTGGCGATGTTGAAGGTGATTTTGCTGGTAAGGGCGGGGAATGTTTATGGTGCGATTTTGCTGGTTCCGGTGCTGAATGATGATGGTAGCGATACTTCTGTTACGGGTGTTGAAGGTGATGGTACGATGTTGGTGGTGGCATTAAAGGTGATGGAGGAGGTGTTGATTGATGATGAGTGCGATATCAGCTGGTGACGGCGTTAAAGATGATGGTGGCGATGGTAATTTTAATTGTTGCAAATCTGTAATAACGAGAAAATCAATTAAAATGCACAAATTAAGTAATTTACATATGTATGTACATACCTTAAAAATAATGATGCAAAGTCAACGGCAACGGCAACGGGAACATAAAATGAAATTTGAAATGTCTGTAAAATTATAAAAAAATATTTATACTCTAAAATTTTTATCAAATGTGACATTTTTCGTCAAAGCCTACTGTCATAAAAACTGCCATATTTCTTACTCGCTTTAACGCACATAATTCCTATAAAAGTAGGAATTCCGCTCTAGCAAATTAAAAATTTTTCAAAACTCGAATACCAAATTTATAAATGTGTGCGTGTGATAGCTAAAAAGTTGCGAAGGTGTGTGTAAATCTGTATAATTTGAGGGGAAACTGCTCAGCCATGGCTTGCATGGGTGCTTCGTGTATGCAAACATACATACACACATACATTTGTATGTACAACCCAATAAACATTGGGCTTGAGTAACTATTCGAAAATGATTGGAAAACAAATCTTTTTTTCCAGTCTCACCTTCGTTTACTAATGTAGAATAGGTGAGTATTCGATTCGAGAACTAGGCCATTCTCCAGCAAAACGGAACCTTCGTTATCCAATGTATTTTTCCTTCGTTAGGTATTCGAAATCCAGCCCATTATCGAATTGAAATTTTAATGAGAGAAAATGATTTTCTAATATTTCCTTACGAGAATGAGCTGGATTTCACTTTCTCTCTTTTTGCTATGGTTTTAATTTTTTTTCGATCCCATCTCAAATTTATTTCCAATATAGTATGAACGCTGGAAAACTAAGGTTGGTTATGAGTTCGTTTTTAGTTCGATATGCACATTGAATATCGAAGGTAATTTTCGAATGTTCGCCAAAATGTTTATAGGGAATACACAGGGCACAATAGACCTAAGGTCGCAGTGCACAGCCTCTAACATTCTATCTTATAGGGAATACACAGCTCACCTATAAGCACACATTCATATAATTAAATACAGTGTCACAAACTCGTGTTGTGATCTCAAATTATAATCTCACACTGAAATAACGTACAATGGCTTTCTACTTTACAAAAAAAAGAGGGTTCGTCTCTGAAATATTTAGAAGCGTATGCAACAAAATAAAAGCTGAAAATAACAATTACTTGCATATAATCCCTATGCTCCATGTTTAAGCAAATCTTCATGTAAACATACATATATAAACAAACATATTGTAAACTATCTCTACTAACACATAATTACATTATCCCAACAACATATATATACATTTAATACATTATATAATATAAAGTGCTATTAAGATAAAGGCTAATTCGGCGCATAGTTATACGGTACAGTGCAGGTACAGTGAAACGGTCCCCTTATATCCCTCAATAGACCCACAAAAAAAAAATAAAAATAAAAATAAAAATAAAAGACAATAAAATAAAACTATTCTCCAGCGATTTTATCAGTAGCACGTATCAAAGTGCAAACACCCTTTTTTATATATTTTGGCATTCGCAATTACGTAATTGCCTTTCATTGCGTTAGTTGTAGCCCCTAAATTTATCTCTGAGACAGACAATTTAATGGATTACTGTACCCGATTCAGTACAACTCAAATCCAAGACAATACTGAGTCTGCACTAAAAATTAAAGACAAGAACCTTGATAATTTTTGGAATCGAGTCCAGAGCGCATATGATTTAGTAGTAGAGACTGAGGAGCAGGACCTTCCCGAGGACTTCAAAGCCTCCGCTTATAATAAATACAGGTCATGCCTCATAACGTATGAAGATATGAAAGCCCAGATTGGTGATCAACTCCTGCTTCTTAATCAAGCAACCAATACCACGCCTACTCCCAGTATGTCTCAACCCCAGGAAAACTCTAGCTTCGGCTTAAAGGTCCCACCGTGCGATACGGAAACATTTTATGGGGGTTATGAGCAATGGCCGTCTTTTCGTGACATGTTCACGGCGGTATATATTAATCACCCAAAACTCACAAAAGCTCAGAAATCGTACCATCTCCGGTACAAGACTCAAGGCAAAGCCGGCCAAATAGTGAAACAATTCCCACTGAGCGATGATAATTTTGAGCTGGCATGGGAAGCCTTACGGTCTCGCTATGAGAATAAAAGAGTATTAGTTGACAACCAAATACGTATTCTCATGAATTTAAAATCTATTCAAGTGGAGAACAGTGAAGATATTCACAAACTCCAATCATCAGTGAATAACTGTCTCCAAATTCTCGCCACCCAACAAGTCTCTACAGAGAGATGGGACCCCATAATAATTTACCTCGTCACCTCAAAGCTTCCTGAGAACACAGTGGCTCTGTGGAAGCAATCTCTCAGTTCCAGGAAAGACCTTCCGAACTGGACCCAAATGAACCAGTTCCTAACCACTCGATATTAGGTGGTCGAAAGCGTTGATCAATGGCTCCCAGCCAAACCAAGACCCAATCCCCAAAATTCCATTTTAGTTAGAAACCCTCAACTGCACAACAGACCCCCCTTCAAACCTTCTCACTTTCAACAGTCGCATAATAAATCATCGACGCAAGTCCAATTGCATGTGACAGAATAGCGTACGATGTATAAATGTTCCATGTGCATAGATTCCTCGCACTCATTGTGGAACTGTCACAGATTCCGTAAATTGTCAGTTCAAGATCGCAGAAAATTCGTAAGAGAAAACACATGTGCTTTAACTGCCTCTCTCAGTCACACTCTCTGAAAGATTGTCCAAGTACTCAAAACTGCCCCAATTGTCGAGAAAGACACAACTCAGTGCTTCAGCACAGCACAGCCCCTCCGCCAAAAAGGGAAGACTCTCGAGTACAAAGGACCACATCGCAGGTAGCCATGACTGATATCCCGAGCCCCAACTTGCAAGCCCCACAAGAAACAGAAGAAAAAGATGATTTACCGTCAAGTTCTAATGGAACCAGAGTATAATCGTACTACTCTGAAAATGAGAGTAAAGTCCTTCTCCCTACAGCGATAGTCTCAGTAGAACAGAGAGGAGAACTATTTAAACTCCGAGCTCTCATCGACCAGGGCTCAGAACGGAGCTTCATTTCTTCTAAGGCCCAAAACAAACTGAGATTACCATGTCAAAGCTCGAACTTTGAAATCTCCGGCATGGGTGGGACGGTAGTTCAGACTTCGAACAAAATCTGTTCTCTGGACTTAGTCTCCTCCAACTTGGCTACAAAAGTCACTGCTCAAGCAATTTTGCTACCCCAACTAACAAAAATACTCCAAGGATTCCAGCCAACTCGCGAACAACGCGAGAAGTGGTCTCATATTAAGCTAGCAAGACCCCAATTGTCATTCCCCATCTCAAATCGACCTAGTGATAGGCAGCGATCTCATCCCGCAAATCATGCTTGAAGGCATGGAGCATATCTCAAAAAAATCTGTTAGCACAAAATACTACAACAACTTCTGGAGTCCCAACTACGAAAGTTCTGGGAGGTAGAAGAAGTGCCGACACCCAACCTCATGAGTCCTGAAGATAAGCTATGTGAGGAGTTATACCAATCCACTACATCGCGCACACCTGAAGGTCGCTACGTAGTCCGGCTTCCTTTCAAGCCAAGCTTCCCGAAGGAAATATCTTTAGGTCAATCTCGCACCACAGCTCTCCAGCAATTTTTCAGTCTGGAGAGAAGTCTTCAAAAAAAACCGACTTTAAGCCCCTGTATGATAATGTCTTAGGGGAATATCTCACCCTAAATCATATGCAAGAAACAGCTTCCTATGAAAAATCCTCAGAAGGAAAATATTATTCCTTCTACCTCCACCACCACGCGGTTGTCAAACCCGAAAAAAGAACCACCAAGGTACGTGTCGTATTTAATGCATCACGAAGATCAGGTTCCGGACTCTCTCTTAATGATGTTCTCTATACCGGACCAACACTTCAACCCGATCTGATGCTATTAATCCTCAAATGGCGCACGTATCAGTTTGTGTTCAATGGCTATGTAGAAAAAATGTATTGTCAGATACTTTTACATAAAGACCACCAGAATTACCAGAGAATTATATTTAGATCATCTCCAAGCAGCCCCATTCGAGACTACAGGTTAAAGACCGTAACATTCGGTGTAAATTGTGCACCATTTCTCGCAATACGCACTATTCACCAACTCTCTGATGATGTAAAAATAACACATCTCTTGGCGGTGCCAATACTAAAATCCGAAACATATGTGGACGACATACTTTCTGGAGGTCACGACCTCATCTCAGCAACTAAATCTTTCTCTGAAGTCATTCAAGCTCTAAAATGCGCTAGCTTCCCCTTAAAAAGATCACGGCGAATCACCCTGATTTGCTCAAAGACATAAAAAAGGAGGACTTACTTGATAGCTACTTTCTCGTATTCGAAAAAGGAAGTACCACCAAAACCCTCGGGATTCAATGGAATGCCATTACTGACTCCTTCTCTTACACCATTGAATCCATATCAGCCTCGTCGGCGAGCACAAAGCGACAAATTCTCTCTTCTGTCGCTAAACTTTTCGACCCCGCAGGATGGCTCTCGCCAATAAAGATTCAAGCCAAAGTTCTCTTACAAGAGCTATGGCTCGATGGAACTGACTGGGATGAACAAGTCAAACCCTTCCGCCTCCATAAATGGTTGAATTCGCCAACAATTTGAAGTCTATCTCGGCATTCAAATATCCCGATGGGTCAATTACGTTCCAGGCCAACAAATGGAGCTACATGATTTCTGCGACGCTTCGGAAATAGCGTATTGCGCAGCCATATACGTCGGAGCCACATAAGGTGCACGAGTCTCTTCCCACCTACTGGTGTCAAAAGGCAAGGCTGCGCCCCTCAGAACCATTAGCCTACCTCGGCTCTCCTTCTAGCTAAATTAGCCTCAGCTGTCCAATCTCAACTTGGTTTCTCAGATCGAAAACTGACAATGTGGTCAGATTCAGAAATAGTCCTGGCTTGGCTGGAAAAACCGCCCCACTCCTGGAAAACCTACGTCTCGAACCGCACCGCGCAAATCATTGATCTGGTAGGAAATTCCACTCGGAGGCATGTATGCAGCAGCGGAAATCCCGCGGATATGGGAACAAGAGGATGCAAACCCCTCGAATTAGCCTCCTCTTCTCTGTGGTGGCATGGGCCCAACTGGCTAACCCAACCAGCCGACACCTGGCCAAAATCCGCTACGCGCTCTATTAACCCACCGGAAGTCCGTCGAGTCGACGAATTTCCCACTGCCGAAGATGATACCGACATTTGAGATCGCTTTTCGTCTTTCTTCCGCATGCTTAAAGTTATGGCATATGTCTTCAAATTTTTAGATCGCTTAAAGAACCGAAATCAAGCTGCCCAGGATCCTCCCACATTATCCCTATCGCATAATGATTTCCCTTCCACCAAACGCGGTCTCATTACCTTAACTCAAAACCGTTACTTCCCCCGAGACATCTCATGCTTATCGCAGTCAGTGCCAATCGCTAAGACAAGCCCACTGCTAGTTATCAACCCCTTTTTAGACAAATGTGGGTTACTCCGGGTCAATAGTCGTTTGGCCCACTCCACTCTTAGCTATAATGAGCGTCATCACCTCATTATACCCAAAAAATCTCGATTTGCTGTTCTCTATCTTCGTTTTCTCCACGAGCTCCTCTTAAACGCAGAAATTTGGCTCATGTAGCAAATGATAAGACAGGAATTCTACATTCCCCGACTCAAGCCTCTTATAAAAAAGTGCATTTTTCAATGTAAAGCTCGTACCACCCACAAGCACCAAACGCGCTCTCTAATCATGGCGGCGTTGCCACCAGAGCGTTGCACATACGCTCCGCCTTCCACCACTACCGGTGTAGATTTTGCTGGGCCTTTTCAAGTAAAAGCCTCCATGCTAAGGTCCTCCATCATTGTGAAAGGCTACGTGGCCGTATTTGTGTGTTTCACCACAATGGCGGTTCACCTTGAGCTGTGTTCCGATTTAACAACAAACGCATTTCTCGCCGCGTTTGCCCGGTTTGTTGGGCGTCGAGGCTATCCATCAAGAATGATGAGCGATAATGGCACTACTTTCATTGGAGCCAAAAGAGCAACAGAGAAGGAATTCTGTAGTTTCCTGCAAGAAGTATCCCAAGACATCGTCAAGCACTACTCTCCCCAAGGCATTGAATGGAGATTTATCCCCCCCCTGGGAATCCGCCGTCAAAAGCTTCAAGCTACATCTCAAACGGACGGATGGAGCACACAAGTTCACATTTGAAGAATTCACCACTCTTTTAGTTAGGATCGAAGCGGTATTAAATTCCCGTCCCATCTCCGCTCTCTCCCAAGATCCAACAGAATTCACGGCCCTCACCTCTGGCCATTTCCTAAGGGGAACTGCCCTCTTGTCGCTTCCGGAAGTAGATCATAGCAAATTTGTCTCTCCTCAATAGGTGGAAAAGAGTTAAAGTTATGCACCATCAATTCAGCCGCCGTTGGAAGGAAGATTATCTCAAAGACCTTCAGAAACGTTATAGGTGGAAAGACACTAAAGCTTCACCGAAAGTTGGAGAATGCGTCCTAATTATAGATGATACGTTGCCACCCACTGAGTGGCGTCTTGGACGCATCGAAGCGACACATCCCGGTCCAGATGGACATATTCGCGTAGTTTCCGTACGCACCAAAACCGGCATCCTCACTCGGTCGATTGTAAAGCTATGCCCTTTCCCATACGCAAATGTCCCTCTATCTCCCATAGCAGATAACTAAATAACCTTTCAACGACAGCCTTATACCCGCACTGCTTCCCTACATTTGTTTACCACAATGACTTGACAGGCAATACACTTATATGCTTATCCCTCTGCCTTCTTAACCAGTGTCTAACACCCCATTATTAATAGCCCAAGAGCCCGCGACTGCCAGACCTTCGTTATTTTATAAAGGCTGAAAGCTGCTCTATATACGCCCCCAACACAGGTAATAACAAACCCAGACTATGAAATTTGGGTAGTGGTGGCTTTGGCAGGTACCAGGTAGTAAAGGTGTATAAAATACCACCTCAAATTCGTGATAGTATAAAGGTCAGATTTTATATATTTTACTCGTAATAACATTAGAAACCACGTCGTTCATTGCCAGACACTTAGCATGGTTCCTAACCCCTGCCAGGCACCCTTAAACCATGAAAAATTTAAGTTACACTTTCGTCATAGTATAAAAGCTGATTTTTATATATGTCACTTGGGGAACTATCAAAAGATGTTTCTTCACTTGCCAGACCGTTTCGATAGTTCCTTCATCTTGCCAGACGCTTTAAAGGCGTAGGTGCGAGCACGAAAAAACTGATAAAAATTATACTTTGTTAGTTACTTATCGGAGACGGCGGTGCTTACAAGTTGAATTCCAATTTCTTACAAAAGCCAATGGCTATTCACTATGCCACAAAGCCAATTTATTTAAACAAATAAGTTTTGAATGGTCAAATGAAAGTATGCAATAATTTTTTGTATGAAGTAGGAGCAGGAAATAATGTTACTCAAACGCCATATCGTACAAGGCCGTAATCGTAAATACTCGTATATGGCGTATGAGTAAGATTTTCTATGTTAAAGGTTTTTTTTTTCATTCGCAATGCAAAATCCGTAATGTATGGCCCAAAATTAAGTATACGTGACTCTGCGCTTTTTTCTGACATTTTTGCGCTCCTATAGTGTAATAGGCAATCCAACTAACAAATTATTTTATTGTAGCGAAATAAAAAGAAAACAAAACTAAGTCAAGTAAGATTTCAAATATGTGTGTATGTATTTTTGTATTAGGTATCAACGGCATAGCTGGAGGTAGATTGTCTGGAAGTACACTGGTCGATTTCTCTTTTTTTACTTTTTTTCCAGAATTGAAACGTTCACAAGTGGAAAATTTTGTCATAAGTCCTGTGAATGCTTTATAGCATTCCCAGTGATAACCACTGTCTGTATATTCATCAGGCAAAATAACATCTTTATATTTAAGGTAATGTTTTTTTCTGGTTTCAAAACAGTTTGACATTTTTTTAACGTCTCCTCAGAAAACAATATTATTTTCTTATCACTTTTTTACAAACGGCACAATTAAAACGTCTTCCATGGTAATATACTGTTACAAGAACAGAACCAACCGTGATACAAAAAAGCAGCTAGTTTTTTTTTTAATTTTTGACGTTTAATACATTTTTTTTTAAGTTTCATAAATTGTGAGCTTTATCATCAGGACTTACTGCGCTGGTAATATTAAAACAGTACATTGCAGTTTTTTTGTCATATATGTGCATAATAATATTCTAATTCAAAATAAATTATCGTACTTACGTGATTCACACCAAAATAAAACGCATACACATAATTTTTTTCATAAAAATTAAAATATCTTGTGTCTCGACGTTTTTTGGGTCATTTGAAAACTTGAAATTTTCCCTACAATGTTATAAAAATAATTTTCCCTCCTATAGTAAACAATAAGTTTTTAATACAGTGTCGAAATTATAATTAAATTCAATTTAAAAACAGTTCGTAAGGCTCCAACACATTATTAATTAACTTACTAGATTTTATTTTATTGACATGGACATTTTATTCTAATGCCTTTTTTTCTCAGATATACTCTTTTTATAGAATATACTCTTTTTATAGAATTTTATTTCTTATAAAATTTTGCAAAAAATAGGCTTTGTGGCACAGCGAATAGCCATTGGCTTTTGTAAGAAATTGGAATCGCCGTCTCCGATAATTAACTAACAAGGTATAATTTTTATCAGTTTTTCATACTGGCACCTACGCCTTTAAAGCGTCTGGCAAGATGAAGGAACTATCGAAACGGTCTGGCAAGTGAGGAAACATATTTTGATAGTTCCCCAAGTGACATATTTGAAAATCAGCTTTTATACTATGACGAAAGTATAACTTAAATTTTTCATGGTTTAAAGGTGTCTGGCAGGGGGTATGAACCATGCTAAGGGTCTGGCAATGAACGGCGTGGTTTCTAATGTTATTACGAGTAAAATATATAAAAACTGACCTTTATACTATCACGAATTTGAGGTGGTATTTTATACACCTTTGCTACTTGGTACCTGCCAAAGCCACCACTATCCAAATTTCACAGTCTGGGTTTGTTATTACCTGTGTTGGGGGCATACATAGAGAAGCTTTCAGCCTTTATAAAATAACGAAGGTCTGGCCGTCGCTGGCTCTTGCTCTATAAGCTATTCGCAAATCCCTATATGCAGATGGAGATTGACAAGCCTCAGCCGGCACCATGCACTCTTACTTCATCGCAGGGGAAGATCGACACAGCCAGGGAAGATGCCAGCGCCACGCCCCTCCACTTCGTCACAGAGGAAGGTTGACACGCCTCAACCAGTGCCGCGTCGAAGGTAGCTACGTCGATGGATGGAGTGCCAAGCCCGGCACCTACGCCGCCTATCACTGGCGAAACATCAGCAGCAGACTTCCAGAGATGTCGTCTTTGTGCGCGGTATCATGCGCTCAGAGTAGACCAGTATTCCGGGCCATGCAACCACAGCAGAGGCTCCTCATCGCGCGAGCCCACAAGTTCTGCACTAACTGTCTCCCACTTTCCCATGCTACGACCGCATGTACATCCAGCGGAAATTGTAGAACATGTGGCCAATATCATCACACACTCTTGCATCGCAATAAAGCCAGCGCCTCAGGTCGCCGGTTAAAGCCGCCTGCACGCTACCTCCCGAAACCTGCCCGGAACCTTAGCTCCCCATTCACTGGGCGTCGCTAGCACAAATCCGCGCCGCAGAACAAGCACCCAATCAAACGCACTACACAAGGAACTCGAAAAATAGGGCCGAAAGGAAGAGTCACCAAACTGCTGGTGCATGAAGCGATGCGAACACTGAAGGAGCTGAAAGATGCTTAGCGCGCCTAGGGGGGAAGGATGGCTAAGCGAGGACTGCTTAGCCAGTCAGACACCCAAAAGTCTATAAATGGAATTGTATCTGAATTCCGGCTTATGTACATATTTGCATTACTGTTTGAATTTTAATCACTCATTGTACGTATTTATTCATATGTATCTTAAAGCTACATGCTCATTGTACACTCGCATTCATACATCACATTAACATATTTATTATATCCATTTATTTGCATAACGTACTTAGCTTAAAATCTATATTTCAATTATTGGATTATTGTACTTAATATTTGTGAAGTCTAAACCTCCCCTAATGTTTAAATAACTTTAAGTAGTGATATGCGTAGTTGGTAATACTGATGTCAATAAGGCAGGCACCAATTGACAGCGCATGAAATGAATGACGTTGTATATATCAGAACTTTTTCCACACTCGTGTCGCCCAGCAGCAATTCGCGAATTTTCTTAAAACCAACCCTAATTTGTATCCCGCGCAATCGGTATTCCACCTAGCTATATAAAATCTTGAAAGTTGGTGAATAAATTATAAAGTTAGAGCGAAAATCCGTGTTTTAATTTGAAACATGCATCTGCCGTGTTGAAAACCCAAACGCGCCGTCCGATAATAATCGCCCCTACGGTTTGTGCATCCACAAAAAAGCACAGCAGTCACCGCCAGTGGCAGTATTTCCGTCCGCCACCCGCTCCCCAAATCGCTGTTCGTCAGCAGCTCCCGCATCATCGTCTGCCGCCAGCTTTTGCATCGCCGCCTGCCACCGTCGACCACATCGCCGCCGCCACTAGTTTCCTGGTTCGCCAGCACCCCCATCTGAGGGTCAGCTCACCCCCCGCCGTTGTTTCATCTCGCCCTATTCCCCAAAAAGGCCTACAGCCTAAACAACATTTAATCTTAAATAAATGAATTGTATGCTTTCAGAATGTTTTTTGTAATTGAAATTTATTTGGTAGGTTGTAAACCATTTTGGTCGGAATGAAAATTGGTAGGGGGGGGGGGGGGGGAAATGTTAATGGCAACGCTGGTACCAACCCTGCTCGAGGTCAATCGGTAGTCTGCTACATAAGTCGCAAAATGGCTCTTCGCCCACGCGGTCGCTGTTATGCGAGATTCTTCTACTTTCAAAACAAACAGTGCAACTAATTTTTTACGGCAACCGTATTTTTCTTTGTTAAATAAGCTATTCAATTAACTGTTAAACTGCATAAATAAAAATACCTTTTCTATAAAAACTGTGTTTCTCTTACATGTATCATTGGCAGAACTATACAAATATTTCTATGAGAGTAACCATGATAAAAACATAGCAAGGTAGAACCGTTCTCTCAATTTGTCGGCCATGATTTTTGTTTGAAGTTTGCTGACATTTTAAAATCATATAAAAGTGAAAATAAAAAATTGAAATTGTTCGAAATTGTTGTTGCTTGAGATTGAAAATGAAATTGTGTGTGTGAGTTTGTGACTAAATTTTAAA
>NW_023462540.1:0-18420 GCF_013731165.1 Rhagoletis pomonella
CAGTACACACTATATATGTATGTATGTATCGACGACTGAGTGGTAGATCTATCCCGGCAGCCGATTCGAAAACTGCCTATCTCAGAAAATGTCTCAAGAACGCTCCATGTCAGAATTAGATTGAAAACGCCCTATCTCAGACTTTTGTCCACAAATACCCTACATAAACTGAAGATAAATTGAAAATATGTCGATAATGGCAGTTTTTGAATCGGCAGCTGAGAAAGGGTGTTTTAGAACCGGATGCCGAGTTAGGTCCATCTTTCACTGAGCCGTCGATATTGGATTCATAAAATCCGGTAAATTGATGATATTTATACCACTTGCGCTCAATTAAGGCAGAATTTGATGGAACTTATCCTCATAAAACTCAATAAGTTTAGAATAAGGCTGTTTCCAGGTTACCCTCTTTAAGGCAGCTCTACCACCGAATTTTCCTCTATATGCCGAACTGCACTTACTTTTTTAGAATACATTCCGTTTGTGAGTTTCCTATTTTTCAGCTCATCCTAACGAAATAATTTTGTTGACATTGTTGTAGAACAATTGTACAATTAAAGGTAGGTATACATATCCTTTAATTTGGTTTATCCTTTAATTTCGTTATCACCTTCAACCTTTTCATAATGAATGCATAATTTTATACGTTCTAGAAGTTGTACCTATCTGCATAAGTTTTTCGTAGTACTCAAAAGTTAAATTTACAAACTATGATATCTAATATTAATAGCTGACACGCAAACAACTAAATTCCAATGTAAAGTGATTGTGTAAATAATTAACTTTCATGATATGACCACAATTATGCACTGGCACTGATAACAGACCAAACAAAAGCAACGAAAGCAACGACAGCAAGACCAACAACAAGATTAGCGTTAATAAATGCAATAAAACAAAATATCAACAAAACAACAATAGAAACAAAAACGAGTTGTCAGTTGTTAAATAATACAGCCAGCGCGGCAAAAGTCAAGAAAGCAAATGCATATAAACATACACACCCTATAGGATAACGGGTTAGACCAAGAGTACACAATAAACTAGACGTAATAAATTCTTGTAACGAGTTGCTATTTTGGACCAAACCAGAAAAAGGTCAACTGGATTCTTTCGTTTACATTACAAAACAAAAGCAAAGAAATTATGCATTGTGCATTAAATTCAATCATCTTAAAATGCAACTGCCCTACCCAACATCAAACTTGGACCATTTTTATTACAAATCACCTAACGAGAATTGTAATGTTTGCAGTTTTAATACTACTTGCAGAACAATCGGTCTCAGCTTTCCTGTAGGGTAGGTTAGTAGTTGTGAATGTGTAGGGGCAGCGACGGTGGTATCGACGACTACGACGACGACGACGAGCCCACTGAACGGCATAGAGCGTGGTGGCTACGTGTTCTTGAGGTGGGGTGTGTTGTGCTTTTGCCTGTTTATTTTAAAAATGTACGCCTTCTTTGGTCCGCACAAACGCACACACTGCACATACAAACCGCTGGGAGCAGGGGAAGTGACAGAATGTTCATTAATGTTAAAAATAGCATTTAAATGCAAAATGAGCACAAAATGCGCAGCGATGGGGCAATTGAACCGATGATGCAAAAAATAAAACAGGAAGATGTGAAATGATTGTGAAAATGCATAGAATTAAATGAAAGGAAACGAAATTAGAAGATTTTATTTAAAGAAATGTATTAAAATAAATTAGCGGCAAAGATGAGGTAAACACAATAAAATATTATTAAATTAATACAAATACAATTTTGGGATAAAATACATAACAAGAGATAGACGTAAAATCGACAATTTTAAAATTTAAATTACCAATAAAAAAACAAAAAAAAAGCCAATCAAAACTACCCAGAAGTAAATAACACACTCCGCTTAATGCCGTTAAAAGTATAAGAAAATAAACAAAAACAATAAATGGCATTAAGTATGTATGTATAACAACGCAATGTGCTGATTGACTACCAATAACAAGGCATAAATGCGCTGAAAAAGCAAGTGAAAAAAGACCAACTGTGAATTGCGAACCAAACGAAAGGCAATGCGATAAAGCCAAGTGGGGCCAATCGTCGTCACTGAAATGCTAAGCCATTAACACGTTATACGAAACCCACATATACATATGCATGTATGTATGTATGTGCATAGGTATAAAAGTAAGACATGCTATAAAGTACATACATACATGATGTGAAAATGTTTGCTCGCGCTTACAGCATTGGCCAAGTAAAAGAATTCGCTGGTAAGGCGACAGACAGATACAGATGTCATGTGTTTTTGAAATAAAGCAAGGAAAATCTTTAAAATAATATTAAAAAATATAAATGAAAACGTATATAAAAAAATTTAAATAATGCGTCTAATAAAAATAAAACGAATATAAAACGGATAATTTTAAAATTATAAAAATGAGTAAGACCTAGAAAATGACATAAAAAAAAAAGAAAAACGCTAATAAAACTCAAACCAAAAAGCAAAAATAAACAAAGAAGGTATTAAAAGATAATAAAACAAAAAAGAACAAAAACCAAAACCAGAAAATGAACCAAAAACATCAAACAGAACACACAAAATTAAAAGAATAAAAAAAAACAAAAAAGACCCTAAACAAAAAATGATCAAAAACAAAAAAGAAACAAAACAAAAGAGCCAAAAAAAAACCAAAAAAAATAGAACCATTAACAAAAAACAACCACAAACAAAAAAAATAACCACAAACAAAAAAGAACCACAAACAAAAAACGAACCACAAACAAAAAAGAACCACAAACAAAAAAAAGAACCACAAACAAACAAAGGACCACAAACCAAAAGAACCAAAGAAAAAGCAAACAAGAACCAAAGGAAAAGCAAAAAAGAACCAAAGGAAAAGCAAAAAAAGAACCAAAGAGAAAACGAAAAAGAACCATAAACAAAAAAATAACCAAAAACAGGAACCAAAAAACAAGAACGAAACACAAAAAAAAAGAATCAAAAATGTAAGAAAAAACTGAAAACAAAAAAGAACCAAAAACCCGGGACCGTGACAGTTATTTTATTTTTTTCAACGGTTAAACTTGGCCAGATATTTTTAAGTCAAAAATAAAAGTATTTTCCTAATAATAAACAAAGAGGAACCAAATACATTTAAGTATCAAATATAACCTTAATACTGAGTACTTTGAATCGATCCTGAGTACATGTATCAAAGTGATGATTGGAACTGAGCATTTTTGAGTGCTGAGTACTTTCGAGTTCTTTTCTGAGTACTAAGTACTTTGGAGTACTCAGTATCAATACTTTTAAAAAATCGGGTACTGTCGATCCTTTTGATATCAATACTGCCCAAAACTAAGAACCACTGTAGAGTTTCTTCAGGCAGAAATAGCCGCAAAAAAGTAGGCCGCCCTATAGCTCACAGCGCCGCTCCTTCAGAGTGATCTCTGCTGACAGCCAGGCTGCACTTAAACATTTAAAATGTATTTAAACAACCGCAATGTAGCTATTGAGTGCGAATGATTCTCAACAAGCTGACATCGAAATGCTCCTTAGACGTTGTGCGGGTCTCTATACACAGGCACGCCCCTGGTAAACGCATGGCCTCCAGCAAACACAAATTGAAAATTCGCTTCGTCGAGGAGGTAAACAACAAATTGGCCGTGGAACCCACCTGTCAGAGTGCATGGCACATCTGGCCAAAAGTTGATCAAGTTATTCTTCTACAATTGGGATCATACATTGGGGTAAATTTGCATAGGAGGAGAGTTGTAATTGGCGAAGTTTCTTGGTCTCGGACAAAAACCAATAAATTGTGCCAAATAAAAAGAAAAAAAGCTTTCATAGCCTTTTCGGTTAGTTTAATTTATATGTTTTTACTTAAAAAAAATAATAATTGCCGACATTCGTTGTGAGTTTCTGACGCTTTTTAAAACTTGCTACGAAAACTGTTTTTACAATTGGTCTCATTTAGTTGTACAGCACTGTGCATATGTAAGTAAATAAGTAAGTATGTACTTATCTGATTTATCTCGAGCATTTCACGGAACACTTGTTTGTACGCTATCTTTACGATAAAATTGAGGAAGGTACAAGTACATATCGCACGTTTGCTGGAAGAACGTCATAATCCAAACAAAAAATTTGGTTTTGAGATAGGTGTACGGAAATGGCTGGCAACACCGCTTAAAGGGGTAATCCTCATGAGTTTCAAGGAAGAATACTTTTGGGGAAATGTGTTGATCGGCGAAAATCGTTGTTTTTCTTTACAAACGTTTCCAAAAAATGATCTTAAGCTCAAATACAATAATTAGTTACAAGTGGTTTGGCTCATATATACAATCTGTATTTTTTGAAAGCAAATTTATTGTTAGAATCTTAGCGGTTTTTGAAGTCTTGCACATCACCAATCCACCTCTTATTTTTCTCTTATTTATTTATTTTTGTTTCTTGCAATTAAATATTATTATTGTTCCCATTTTATGCCGTCAGCCGTTTCATTAGCTGTCAAAATACCACGTTTTAGTAGTGATTGGCTAGCTGCCAACGAAATTATTCTGACACCTTTCATTTTCTAAATGCTTTGCAAATTTTTGGCGTTGCTTTTTTTTCATAAATAAAATGTAAGACACTCCAAACGCAAAACACAAAAGCAAAGTAATGCAAGATTATAAACAATTCAATCTAGTTACTTAACGGTAATAGCAACAACAATTATTATGTATTATTATGCAGGCAATTCACAGCAGGTTATACGCTTGTACGCGCGTGGAAGAAAGACATAAAAATAGATACGAGTAAATAGCGAGTTTTAATGAGGCGAATAAATGCAAAAATATAGCGAGAAAAAAGCTAAATATAAAAAAACCGGCAAGAGAGTATAATATAACCAGAAAAACATAAAAAGCTTGTAAAAAACAGCTGCGTGACACGCACTACATCCACACTGGATGACTGACTGTACGGCACGCTGAGTGCTTCAAGCCGACAAAGGCTATTGAAAGCAAACCAAAATAAAATAACAAAAAAAAACAAGAGCAACAACGCCAAACGCGTCATTAAACCCTATATGCCATCCAATGTGGATAATGTTTGTGACGACACTAAAAAAAATTAGCTTTTGCTCCACGCAGCGATAAGAGCTGGCAAACATTACGAAAAAATTGAAAAAAACATGCTTCGGTTTGGAAAGAAAAACAGCAGCGTGCATGTTTTGCCATAAATTAAACGCATTTGGGTAGAAACAACTTGGAACAACAAGCGGACATACTGAATGCACTACGCACAAATGGCAAGACATCTTAGTGAAGCAGTGGGGTAAAGAGGGTAAAATCGGGAAAGAATTTGTAACTTAAGTGAAAAAGTGAATAGGAAATACATTTGCCACTAAACGAAGAAATAATAGACTTATTAACTTACAATTAGCAAATTACAAAATCAATGTATTGGTGAACTTCCGTCAGCTAATATGGATTGAGAAGGCGATTGCCTTTACTTGACATGAGACCCATCTGTCAAACCATTTTCCTTTTCTTGTCCTTGTTTCCTATATTATAAATCCAATTTGAATATATGTCAACACTATTGACAGGGAAACTAAATAGGCACTACTTAACCCAGCTAAGGCGTACCTGATTGCTTTGGCCGTCAGAGAGTAGATGCCCACCTCTCTTTTTGACGTCACAGTCTTGGGAAGTATTTCTGCCTGAAAACGCTACAGTCAAGAAGCCTTAACTTGACATTAATGGACAACGTATTTCCGAAGACCGCACCCTTTCGAGAAGAAATTCGCTGCTTCCAACCCCTTGGCACGGCCTAATCATCCCTAATGGAATGTGCGCAGAGCAAAAAGTTGTTAGGGAGCCATTTCAGAGACGCAGTGATCCGTGTAACAGGAGCAAAATCGACGGCCTCAAGGATTTTAGAGAGTCCATATGCTGCACGTGATAGGCATCCGATATACCTGAGCCTGACTGCAGCACGGCGGTAATGGCACAACAGCCATTAGTTCAGATCAATCGGGATGACTTAAGGACTTGAGTCCACTTCGCCTCCTCAGCATGGTCCGAGAGTAAACGCTATAAAAGCAGAGAACACTTGAGCTAACTGTTATTGAGAGTATTCTCCGCTTCTCTTTTTTCTTTTAATTTTATTTTATATGCTTTACTTCCCCCCACCAGCGGTAAGGGGTGAAGTATTTAACAATTTTTATTCTTCTTTCTTTATTAAAGTTTTACTTCCCCCACCAGCGGTAAGGGGTAAAACTTTTAATATTGAATGTACTAACCTCTTATTTTATTAGACTCTACTTCCCCCTACCAGTGGTAAGGGGTAGAGAATTTTAAAATAAGAGTATTTGTAGTTCAAGCATTGCTGAGAATTACTTGTTACCCCCCACCCGAGGTAAGGAAAAAGTGACTCAGCTCTGCAACGAACACTAACCTTACATAAGCTAAATAAAGTCATTTCGAGAAATTTCACACCTGACGACCCAGACTTGTCTCCCAGTTATCTTTACCCCATAGATCACTGAACATTTTGCGGCACTCCACCAATGTGACCTACAGTACCTCAGTTTCTTTTTATAAATTTTTCTAGCGTAAAAAAAAATTATATTGAAAAAAGTAAATCTGCAAAAGGAAAGAGTAAAACGCCAAAAACAAGTCCTCGTAAAATCGATCTCAGTACCAGCGAAAAGAAACAAGCAAACGATCGGTGAACTTAGGCATCAGTTAAACGACTCGACACAGCTGAAAATGCGTGGACGACAGACGATGTGTTTTGGAAAAACTGCGGTTTGTTAAGTGCACAAAAACATTGCACGGAAATACATAAACAAAAAAGCAGGCAACAACTTTAACGACAACAAAAACCACAACTCTGCACTAAAAGTATAGAACAAGCTCAACAATTGCAATTAAAGCAGAAACAGACAACAGCGTGCAATGTTGGCAAGATCGAATGGAAATTTGTTTGCTTGCGGTTGTTGGTAAGGGGGGCGCGAAGAAAAAGCAACAAATGTCTACTGCAGCAAAGCATATACATAATAGCAATAACAATAATACTCGCACTTAATACATGAGTGTAATAAGTGTACGCAAAAGAGTTGTGCGGTTGGCTGCCGGTTCATTTATCATCGTTACAGGTTGTTGACGCCGCAACTGTGGTTGTTGTCGTTCATCGTTGTTGTTTTCGCTAAACTTTTTCAAGTTTTCGTTTCATTTTGCGTTGAAATGTTTATTTTTTTTTGGTCCCCCTTTTTTGTTTTGTTTTGACTCTTGTTGCCGTTGCTGTTGCTTTTATTGCTTGCTGGCATTTCTTGCACGTCTTTGCGCGATTGTATGTGGTTTGTGGTTACATGAATACTGATTTCAGTTTTGCTTTTATTATTGCTAATGTTACGCTTGATTGAGTACAAGAAATTTGAAAATAAAGAGGCAAGAGGTGAAGAAATGATAAGAGACCTTGAGTAGAAAAATGACAAAAATAAAAAATGTATGGCACAAAAGATTGATAGAAACGCTATGCTTCAGAAAACTAGTAACGCAAGAATAATTCAAATTGGGCTATCAACAATGATTATAACCTTAAAATTTGTTTACATATAAATATAATCTCAATCAAAGCTCCTTTTTAATCACCTCGTTTACACAGGCAAATCTCAGATTAATAGCTGTCAAATTTGTTGTGCTTGTTATTCTCACATTTCAAGAAAGAGTTAAGTTCCTTCTCTATGCCACCGTGATCAATTTTTTTTTGCAATATTAAGCATTTTAAATATATTTTAACTTAATATTTGTTTAAAAATACCTTTACAAACCTCTTTCCTCTTCTTCTCAAAAATAATCGATAAGTTAAGATAACCGAAAAGTTATCGGTTTAATCTGAGATTATTTTATAATTACATACAGATTAACGAGAGACGAATTTTGTATGGCTAAACTTTTTTTTAATTACAGATTAGAGAGTTAAGCTCAAAAATGAGCTAACCTAGGGTTAAAAACCGTCTTCAAAACTCACTACTCAGCATTACGTAGCTACAGCGGATTTCTACCCGTGCGGAGACACTCTGTATCCCCGTCATGTGGGACAAATTATGGATACAAAGCAAAAAGCTCTTCCCAAAAAAGACGTAAAAAGGGAAGAGCCTACGCTCCAACTAGAACTAAGGCAACTTCAGGCTCTCCAAACACAGAAAACCCCCACAACGATGGAAGACAGCAGGTGAAACCGCATCTACCAACATTAGTTCCAAAATACCTACTGGTAGGGGAAGTACAGGGCTGGTTTTTCTTAGTAGGTTCATCATCCGGCGTTCAGTGTCGCTTCAGATTTCTACGAATAGGCACAGGGAAAGCAAAGGCCTGTGGCAAGGTCAAGGACTTTATCGGGGCACATTCCCCCTGAGCCACCCACAAGGTACGGCGTACCGATTATCGTCTGGCCACATCAGACGCCAACAAGCGGTGAAAGAATATTCTGCAACGGCATTGGAAAGAACTCGGGACACGATTCTTTGGTGTGATAGCGAAATTCAGAAAAGAATGCAGAAATCAGGAGCACTACATTGGCAAGAGTAGTGCTACAAGTGAAACAGCACAACCCAGAGACGCCCCATTATATGGCATGGGTATAGTACGCGTCTTTCATCCGATATGCATATCTATTAAATTTAAAATCTAAATTAAGCTCATTAGCTCTTAGCTTTACGCCTTTTAAACCTATTCTATAGTCCATCAAGCGAATTCTGAATGGCTGCGCTAAAAAGTGGAACAGCCGCGCCAAAAAACAGCAGAGAGTAATTACTTTTTATTTGATTTGATTTTGTGGCAGCTTTTATGAGATTTTTCATTTCTGATTTCTCTGCTCGATGTTGGCTTTGTGCGAAAACTTGTGCGAATAATGCAACCAGCTTTTATTCATAAAACAGAATTGTTGAGAAGAGTAGATGCATGCATACATTCATACATACATACATACAAACATTTGCGCATACCAACATGTGTGCTGTGCTGTCTCTTGCAAGTTACGTTTTTATTAATTTATTTATTTATTTATTTTTTTTTTTTGATTTGTGTTAAGTTTTTTTTTTTCGTTTATTTTTATTTTTTTGCAATTTTTTTTATTCTGTTTCTCCGCTGCATTCTGTCGCTGGCAATCGCGTGCTACAGCTTCAACGAACATTATTAATAGGAAAAAATTTGATAATTTGCGTTAATTTTTTTTCAACTACTTTTTTTTTGGGGTTACTGGATTTATTACGATTTCAGTTTTTGCTGACGTCGGCATTCATCGTGTAGTAGGTTAATGGCAATTATTGCTGATGATGCTGTTTTTTGTGATTTATTGCATTGCACTATATACAAATGTATGTAAATATGTACATACTATGTACATGGTGTAGAGGCTGACACGCCCAAAGGAACACAAACACATGCACTCACTTTAATGAGTTTAAGGCACTGAGAAAAAAATCCGAGTAGCGGAAAAATCAAATGCGTATGACACGACAAAGAGCATTGTTTAACAACATAATCGCATAATCGACGCGGTATTACATGTAGTAATGACATCAGCTTTTGGCAGAAGTGACAGCACAGCAGAGTTGCTTAGTATCAAGTTTGGCTATGGCAAAGAAGTGCGAAAATCATCGTCAAATTGTATATTTTTTCAACACTTCTCTAGCGGTAGACATTGGGAACTAAAGATGGGCAAGTGCTGCATAGAAAACGATAGTAGCACACAGTGCGAATAACAGTAATCGATATATCGATACAAGTTTCGATAATTAAATTGATCAAATTATTGAAAAACTTATTTACTCGAATACACATAAAAACATCGATACAAAATCGATAACCACTAACACGACATCGAAAGAATGCTGATATAAATGCGTATAAAACAGAAGAGATAAAATAAGATACATATATAGTACATATGTCGATCTATCACCTACATTTATCAATATCAGAGAGATATCGATAACGATATTGATGAAGGTGTCGACCAAAAAGATTCAAAATTAATGCTGTAATAGCCTTAGATACTATTTCATATTTAAGCACGACCCCGTAAAGTTTTTGGCAACAATACTCTATAAATATGTACACTTTTAAATTTAGGACGAAAGCCTTTACCGACGTCTATTTACATATGTATGAAAATGGCATTGCCAAATATTTTTCGCATATCTACTAAAATTAACAACTTATCGATTTTTAATCAGTTATCGCCATCGCTACGGATAACGGACCCGCAGCAACGTTCCGTTGCTATATGCTTGTGCTATGCTGTACGTTTCATGAGCGTTAATATTTATTTATAAACAGAAAGACAAATATTTATACATACGCTGTATACGCATTCGGTAAATAAAATTTAATTACGAGTATGATGGATTGCAGAAGTGTATTCAGGTGATAAGATAGCTTTTCACGAATAAATGCATGAGGTAAAAGGAAGGGGCAGTGATACATACATATTATAATAAAGTTTAGCAGCAATGAGTTGTGAAAGTGAATATCCATTTGTGCTGTAGGTTTTTGGGAGTACTGGCCCATTTCTGGTTTGTAGCCACATGGCTCAATTAAAATCATTTGTTGTTTCTAACAGCGTTCGCCCCTCGGCGGGCAATGGCAACCCTCCAAGTGTATTTCTGCCATGAAAAGGCTTCGCATAAAATCCATTTGCCGTTCCTGAAGGCTTTAAGCTCCGTTTCTTGAAAGGCTGTCAATAAAACTTCGGCATTGAGTGAGGCTGCGTTAACCTAATACCCATATTTCGCATTACGAAAAACGCAGTTAAACCCTTCTTCTCTAAAAACGGTCTGTGAAAAAGGCATATATACTTCCTAATTATGTATGTATATGCAATTTGGTTGGCTGCGAAGTTGGTAAGCATCATCGACATAACTCCTACAAACCTCGCCTTCATTGAGCGCAGCAAAGCTGCTACCAAGGCCAAGGTAAGGACTTACTCGACATGCGCATAAGAATACCGAAATTTTCTGAAATCACTTTAGCAGCATACCTAGGAAGCGGCAGCGCGTCAAAGCATACAGCCTGCCATGCGATTCCAGTGCAGCTAACAGCAGCAGGTGGACTAATCCGCTTTCCTAGTAAAAATTGAACTCGTACTTTCTTAAGCCGCCTTATTTTTTGCTAGACTAAGACTCATTAGAATAATTTTATGTACATATTATAAAATGAATACAAATTCTGCTCAGAACAGAAAAAATCACAACTAATCAAACCTACCCAGCAGCAAGCTATTTACTCACCAAATTGCATTCCAGAAATAGAAATGAAGCGTGAAAATCAGCAAATCAAGTAGAACAGCAGCGCAAACATTGTTATCAGCGCCTTATTAATGGGTTCAATCGAAGTCAAAAGCTCAAAACGGGGTCATGCAAATATGCACTCGACTGCAGTCTTAAAAAAACTATAAACAGTGAATTGCATTTACAAAGCCACGACGCAAGCTAACAAACAAGCAATCAGGAAAATTAAGTGACAATTAAACAGCAGTGACTAACTGATCCCACAGGATGATACAAAAGCAAAACAACAAGTATGTAAGTATGTATACAAGCCAAAAGAGTTCGTTGCAACCGATAAGTGCGCTTGGCAAACATGTATAATTTTTTACTTTTATTAATGCGAGCGCATTAATTTTTATTTATGCATTACATTTTCAGATTAAATCACAAGAATTGGGAATAAACGACAGCCTTGGTCGGCAGGCAGAACGCAACGTTGAAGCAAAGTAAAAGCAGCAACAGATCGCGTTGAATGAAGTGAATTCATAGACCAAAACTAGTTGCCTTGAAAAAAGAAAATGAAAGATCGCAAATGAAATGCCAGGCAGGAACGCGCGAGTAATACAAATACTTTGTTGGAAGAAAAAAAAAATATTAAAAAAAAATAGATATAAAGCAAGCAAATGAACTGAAATGCCACGCAATAAATGGTGCACAGAAATGAACCGACAAAAAATAAAAAGTAATAAAAATGTATGTACGTAGTTGGCCGCAATGCTTATAAAAAACAATTGGCATGGGCGTGGCGAAGCAATAGGAGGCGCATATGTATGGAGTATGTACAAGAGATCGTCGAGACTTTTATGGAGTGACAGCGTGACAGACAGTCGGAGATACTATAAAAGAGCTGCTGCTGCTGCAACGACTCACAAAAAAAAAACAACTTGAGTAGAGCCAACAAGTCCGATGTTTCTATTTAGAAGATCGCTAAATTCTAAAGCGCACCTAGAAACGAAGAACAAAGAAGTCCACAGAGTATTTTCTCGTTTTGGCTTTAATTTTTATTTTTTTTTTTTAATCATCAAAGAAAAAGTGTAACAATACGGAGTCGAGCCGCGACGACCAACATGTTGACTACATCACTAAGAATTTAGACGATACACCCCACTTCATTGTCACCTTACCTCTGTATACTCTACTTTGTTTTTCGCCATTTTATTAGTTTTTATTCTCCACATTTATTTATATTTTTACGTGTCGAGACTATTAATAATTGCCCAAACGCCCGATTGGACAAAACGCATTTTCGCTTGAATGACCAATTCTTTGCTGGCTGGCTGGTTTACTGGCTGACAAGCTGCCTGTCTGCCTGCCTGGTTAACTGACCAAGTTCATACTGGATTGTGTGAATGGATGTATGAATGAGGAACATATAATGTAAAAGTAGTTACTACGTCAAAAGCACAAACACAGTTGATACGACTTGGACAAGAAAAACACAATAATAATAACAATAATACTGGTAATAGTAATGGTATTTATTTCGCACATTTCACTGGCTGGCTGCTTGGCTAGCTGTCCAAACGACTAACCGACGGGTCGACCATCTAGCTGACTGGCTAAGTGTCTGCGCTGGGCTGTCAACTACAGCAGCATTCGAGTGTTGCTAGAAGTGCTCGCACAACAAACTGCTTGAAAATCGAGTGGTCAGTGGGTTGGGGGGGAAGCCTGTGAGGTAGTCACTAACCAAAAAGAGCGCGTCACAACCACAGCAGCAGCAACAGTTCAATGCCCAACGACGATTCATAGAATACTACATTGTCATTGTTAATACTTTTTTTGTTAAGCGATATGAGTTATTGCGCAGTTTTGGGTTTCAAGTAGTTTGTTGTACGAGTATTTATAAACATGTGAAGGGATTAAGTTGGACACTCTGTAATCTCTCCGGAACTATTAACGTTTATTTAATTGTATAACTTATGTATGTAGTTTTACTTATTTATTACGTACAACAGGTCAACGGGATGGCCTCGATAGCTCACACAATCATCGCCTTCGCGAGACCAGATGTGCGGCCATACCCGAGCCCGCTAGACACAAAAAAGTAGCCGCAAGGATTGTGATAACGGTCCGTAGAAACGCCAGATTTATGTATGTACATATGTAGTAAGGCGTAAGGCAGAGACATCAGGAAGATTCGGGTAGAAGTAATCGGGAGAGGTTACGCTAACGAGAGCTAAACTTAAGGGCGCACATTCTATGAGGTGTTCAGGTAGATGGATCCAATGGGGTATGTACTGAAGTGGAAATGGCGAGCCTCGCTGTCAAGTTGCTGAATAACTAACAATGCAGAGACGAGGGCTGGTTGCAGGGGAACATCAGAGTCGTGACGTGTTGTCACAAAAGTTCAGCGACTATTTAGATAGACAACAACAACATAGATATTGGTTGAGGTATGCACTGCGACTGGAGATCTATTGCACTCTCTTTCTTCTTACAACACCTCCAGGAAGTCCAATAGGTTGCTTGGTGACATCGTGTACACTTGATTCGGCTGCAGGCACAATGATCCGACGAGCTTGTCCCGTCTTATCGCCACGGCATCACATTCGAGAAGTATGTGCTCAGAAGTCTCAGATTCACAGAACCGGCATACAATGTTCAGCCAGATCTCGAGTTTATGTAGGTGGCTTCTTAATCTGCAATGACTTGTTCAGATAACTGTTAGAATTCTTAGTTTATACTTAAGGAATCTAATAAGTTTCTCATATCATTTCTTATTGTATCCTCCCAGTGGCTTCTTTGCCTAACGCAGCCCAATGGCCTGGTTTCAGCGCTGTTCTCAGTTAGTTCTCTCTTCTCTCCTCAGCTCTTTTCTGATGGTGTGTGGTCCTACCGCAGAGAAGGGTTCGGGTGCTATTGGTGTTGTTGCTCTCGCCTTCCTGGCAAGCGTGTCTGCCTGCTGTTTGCCTACAATGCCCTTGTGGCCCGGCAATGGCGTGAACCTCCGCTTGGCGACGGTTTATACAGCGACCTGCCTAAGCGTAGTCTACCGCAGAGTGAAACTATCATTTTCAATTCCAATTCGAACCGAACAATTTTGTTAGCATAATTACTCAACGCATCAAGTGTGTTCTTATTAAAGTACATCAAACGAAACAAAATTTCAAATTTTCAGTACAAACTCGTATTTTACTCTCTACATTCCTTTAGAAAATGCTGTAGCTTATAAACTTTTAATCATTTTGTAATTTATCTGCTTATATTAATCTTTTTATAACTTTTTCCTTCAATATAATTGCTACATCAACGTTAACTCACCTTTATATCGCTTCCAAATTATGTTTTCCACGCCATACAAAAGCACTTTAGGCCAAATGATTGAACAATTTGCATACATTAAGCTGACACAAGAAATAATTTCGGCTTCAAATCCATTAAAAGTCTCTCACATTACACATGCGCTGTAAAGAAAAAAGGAGGAGGAGGAAAAATGCTATAAAATCATTTAAATACCAAAACGGATTTCAAATTACTCAAAAAAGAACGCTAAAGCATATATGTATGTATGTACATACGTAACCTTACCTACTACGAATAAGTGATTCAAATGATTTCAAGCGCAAAAGGATGAATGAATGAACGAGTGTACCAGTAAGTGCTCTCAGAAACTTAATTTGAAATACCTGAACATGTGTATGCACGCTATGAAAAGGTAAGAGTTAAGCGCGCCGCATTGATGGCAGGCTAGAATGCCAAAGGATAATGGAAGTAAACAATACGCTGAAAGGATAAAAAATACGCAAATTCAGGGAAGTATGTGCTTGTTGAGAAGAGGGATGAGGGCAGTATTTTTGTTTGGGGATACTGAAGAACATAGGTGAGCACATACGTGTATAAAGATTAATGTAACTTTTATAAGGATATAGGATAACAAAAGAAGCTAGCATCACTTATGTACATATGTATGTAAGTTTGAATGTGTATGTATGTGAAAATAAGAAGTCTCAAACAGATTGGGAAACAAATGTATACAGATTCCCAGATTTCAGCGCCATATATATACGGTGACCATATTAACCAACGTAAACTAAAGGACATTTTTCCCAATGATTTTGGAATACGAATATACAACTTGTTTGATGGTAATTTATATCAAATATTTGACAGTTAATTATATTGTTAAATTGTACATACAAATTCCCCTTCTCGGAAAGGCGCTGTAACCGGATTTTAACCGATTCCGAAAAATTAAACCAAATCCTTATCAAGGACTTTGTCATCCTCCTTTTCTGCCACAATGCGTTGATCATAATTCATACTACACGACGGAGTCAGCGAAGGTTTACTGTTAATTTTTGAGTGGAACTGAAAACTTTGCGTGCAACACGATCCTGGGCACAACTTTCCCTGTGCTTTTGTCAACAATGAATTTTACTCAAAGTATATTAGCTTTTCTTGGAAAATGTCTAACTATTAGTTTTTTTTTCAATTATATAAATTTCCCCTATCAGTATTAGCACGGATTCGTGATTTATAGATTGTACAAAGATTACCGATTAAATTAAATGCCTTAAGTGGGGTGCGAAACAAACTTACGCAGGTTTCATTATATTTTATAAGGGACATTTTTATTTTTTCATATTCTCTGGTTAAAAATTTAACTCTGCAAAATCCAAAGCTCATTTAAAGAACAGTTTAAGAAATAAGGTACAAATGGCGTTCTCTATTTTGACAAAAATTATAAAGGACAGGGGGTTAAAATAAAGGACTGTCCTTTAAAATACAGCACAGATGGTCACCGTACATATACATAATACTAAAATGTATTATATAATCGTACAAGCGCTGATATGATGCGCTCGAGTAGCGGAAACATGCTGTGAGGAAATCCGTTCGTTCGACTGCGATGGCGACTGTTGCTGATTTGATAAATTTGTTTCAAAGTCTACTTATTTTGGGGCAAATAGGGAAGTGTAGCAACGCTAATAACCAGCGGAGTGCGTAGTTACAAATACGAGGCATACTAAGTATGTAAGACAAAAATACGATACGACACAGAGTATAAATAAAAAAAAAGTTATGAGTAAATTTCAAAAAAAAAAAACAGAATGGATAATAGGATTTTCAAGGAGCGGCAAGCTTACAACACGCACAAAGAAACAAATACGAGAAAAATGTATTTGATGCATGAGATTCATGCTGAAAGAGGTTGAAAGGCTCATAAAGTGGAAAGTGAGAGTTAGTTAGGGAAGTCACAACTCTTACGTATCAAGTAGCTCAAGGACGGTGAAGTGAAATGTGTAAGCAAGCAAAACAAGTAGCGGAAGTGCAGAGGAAACTTGAAGAAGGCGTGCAAATAGTCAAAAAATTGAATGTGAAGAGCCAGCGATGCCGAAAGAACATATGCACAAACGAAATAGAACCAAAAAAGGACGTAAAATGAAAGAAAAATAACAGAAATATAAAGAAAAAAATGTTCAGATGAAATGAAACAGTGGCCAAAAAAGCAGAAAAGTAGCAGAAGAAAACAAAAACAAACGGCAAGCAGAAAACCAGCGCAATACTGAGTAGAAGTAAAATATTAGAAACGTAACAGCAAGTCACACAAAGAGGAAGAATGTAAGAGGAGTACCAAAAGTATAATAAAAATGCAGTTAAAAATAAAGATCAATAAAAAAGCAGCAGAAGTTGAAACGTGGCAGCGCTGTTGATGTAGTTAAAGAGGAAACTTTCACAAACAGCGCTCCATAGAAAAAGAAGAGGAGAAGTTGGGTTGCTGCGTGAGTTTCCAAAGAACGTGTTAGACTGCAAATAAGTGTAGCAGCAGTTGCAGTGACAAATGTAAAGAAATGAAAGAGTGAAATGTGGTTTTGAAGTTTCTACGCCAAACAAAATCAAAAAATGCAAGAAATGCGAAAGAAGAAACAAAAGCACAAGTACACAAATGAACTTTTCAAAAAGTAATTCTATTATAAAATACAAAACGTGAATTTGACAAAGTTTTACGGACAAAGCGTGGTAGTGAGTGCGGTGAAGAAGGGTGGCAGGTTGCTGCCGAAAGTGTGTAGTGAATCGAGTTAAAACGTAAGAAGTGTGGCGTAGTTTAAATTGAGTAACTAGCAACTTATTAGGATAGGTAAGCACTCGAAAAGGTTTGACGAAGCAGAAGGATGCACATTACAGACAAGAAATTACAGACAAAAAATCTTCTAGTGAATAAAAGCGTAGCGAGTATGTGAACTAATGTAGAGCGCATTTGAGGAAGAGAGATATACAGAGGAACGAGAAGAAAGTTTCAAGTTTGAAGTTGAGATTCATTTTAATTGATTGGCGAAGGAGGAAAGTTTAAAATTTGGCACAAAAGTTAGTTGATTTGTTGAAAAAGAAAATTTAAAGACAGGTACAAAGCGCAGGAGTATGCGAGTATTCTGTTGCGACTATACTATATAGTCCACTAACGGAGTAGAGAGTATCTTATGGCATATTAGCACAATAAAAGATACGAACTTTCCCTTAAAAAATTTTTTGCTGAAGCATATTTAAATGATGATTAGGCCATCTACATTGGAAGCGGCTGGAAAACGCCTCATGCTTCATTCATACTGGCTGACTCATTGTAGTCGGGTCTGAAAAAGAAATACAACCTGGACAGATGTTCATATTACGGTTCAATCGGGGCAACGGGTTTCGACCACCCAACTGCCGGACAAGGTACGTGGATAGCTTTATCTACACTTGGTATGATGGAAATGGGCTCACCGCTAACCCAATCGAAATTCACTCTCTGGTTTAATACCAGCACTGAGCCCGGACTCACACATTGCCGAATCTTCACTGATGGATCCAAAACTGACTCTGGTTTAGGATCTAAGGCATTTTTGGAAGTTAATGGGGTAAGCTTCACTTTTTCTCTTCGGGAATATACTTCGGTCTTCCAGGCTGAGATATTTGCAATCCTCAAGACCATGGACTACGTGGTGAAAAATAGGCGAATGAGTTTACGTTTCTGCAGTGACAGTCAAGCTGCACTTAAGGCATTGGCCAGCCTTCTAACTACATAGTTCCAAACTAGTTCAACAATACACGTCTCGACTAAATTATGTTGGCAAACTTAAACAGCTTGTATTTGTCAATGTTATTGTGGCTTGTTAACATTTTATTTTTAATA
>NW_023462541.1:0-14960 GCF_013731165.1 Rhagoletis pomonella
CTTTCTGCGTAGGATTATAACCCTCACAACCTAGAATTCTCCTTTCTGTATTGCCCTATCTCAGAATTCGTTTAAAAAATGCGCAATCTCAAATGAAAATGTATTTAAATTGTGCTGAGATAGGGCGTTTTCAAACTGACTGCCGAGATAGGTCGATCTTCCACTCACGTGTCGATATATTATGAATTTGAGCTTAATTCATACCGGGTGACACACACAGCCTTTTTAGACATACATATATGTATGTACAAGCTAGAATTCTCCTTTCTGTATTGCCGAACACCTTCTGCATAGAACACCTTTCTGCGTAGGCGGCCTTCGGTCGCGCTTAGGGATTATAACCCTTACTACGTAGAATTCTCCTTTCTGTGTGACCTAACTGGGGCTACGGGAAATGTTTAGCTATTCGTACAAAGATTTAGGGGTGCGGGCGAAGGGGAAGGGAGTGTGGGCCCCACGAATCCCCCTCCCACACCAACAACACAACAACATTCAATTTTTGATAAAAAAGCTGTAATATACCAACAAGCATTTCAGTAAATGTTTTTAAAAATAACTTAAAGTAAGTTTGCTATAATAAGCGTTAAATAAGCATTTTTAATATTAAGCTTATTAAAAGTTTTTTTCAAATAAAACTTTAATAAGTTTTGAGAGCGAATGTTTATAAATAACTTAAACCTATAAATGAAATGCAAATGCCTTTCTTAGTTCAATTTTCAATTAAAAATGTATTAAATTTTTTTCAGAAAAGTTCATCAATGAGAATGGCGGAGATGAAGCGGAATATATAGCTGCATCGATGTCGTTTTTCAAATTTGCCAATAACCGAATGTAATTGAAAGCACGCAACAAGATGTAATAATTAACTTTTTCGTGCTTAATTTTTGTGTTATCGTGAATTTGTATGCTAAAATGTCTATTCCCTATTTATATTTTCGGGACTGTAGATGAGTCCGCCGAAAATTCGCATTTCGTTTAGTTTCTAGATGTTAAGCAATCTATGTATGAGTTTTTAATGAAATATCTTTAAATAAAGGGTTATAAAAATGTTTATAAAAGGCTTTCTTTTGAAAATTTGTTAGTAAGTTTATATTCATACGCTTATAAACAACTTTTCTTGAACCTTTATTATAAGTTTACACTTTTACGCGTATAAAAAGCTTTTGTTTTAACATTTATTACAAGTTTATATTTCTACGCTTATAACCAATGTTCCTTTTCGATTATATTAAGCTTACTTTCAAGCGTTTTATAAACAAAAAAAAACAACGTTTTGTAAGCTTAATGTTTATAATTGAAAACTTAAAAAAAAAACTTTCTTTAAGTTTATTTTGCTTGTTGGGATACTAAAGTATTTATTTGTTTGAACGTGCACACTCTAACTGCGCATATATTGAGTGTAAATAACCTGTAAATTTAGTGGAAAGTGCATTATATATTGTAAAATAGGGCCATACAAGTTGGTTAAAATTACAAACATTAATAACAAAATCCTTAAAAAGTATGAGGTTGCGCGCTTTGAAACTTCATACAGGGAACTATTAGACCCCCCTCTACCTCCCATACTTTCCTTAATGCTGAACTCCGGGGTTACCAATCTAAAGCCCACCCTATATATTTTTAGTATTCATTACAAAATTGTACTAAAAAGTACTGCGTAGTAGGAAAGTACAGCGTGGCGACGAATAACTGTTACCCAGATATTTTTGAGAAATAAAAGAGTCCTTTATAGATTTTGCGAAAAAAGTATTTTATTGTTATTTTTCCACAGATTTTACTTTAGTTGCATTAATTAGTTTTTAAATTTTAATCCTTATTTACATTTGCCAGCAGTGTAAACTTTGAGAGGAAAGTTCATTTGGCACGCAGGTCTTCGTCAGTTAATTTATTCCATATCTTCTGTAACCATAGGCTAATTTTCTCCATTTTGAGTCCCTTATACTCCCCCTTCTGTCCAACCTAAGGCCTCATACTCAAAAATCGAATAGACTCGGAACTGGTGACTAGGACGGTCATTCATTCGACCAACCTTATACACTTTTTTTCTTTTTTGTACTTTTTTTATGCAAAGCCTAAGAAAAAATACACCTGAAAAAGACTTGCGTGCCAAATGAACTTTTCTCTCAAAGTTTACACTGCTGGCAAATGTAAATAAGGATTAAAATTTAAAAACTAATTAATGCAACTAAAGTAAAATCTGTGGAAAATTATCAATAAAATAATTTTTTCGCAAAATCTTTAAAGGACCCTTTTATTTCTCAAAAAAACCTGGGTAACAGTTATTCGTCGCCACGCTGTATAGCTTCTTGTTGTCTGCTCAAATTCTCACATCAATTGTGGTCTGATGGTCAGACTTCTTAATGTGAGTAGACTTTCCCCAAAGTGTTCAGTTTAGCAATGCCAACTTCTTAGCCACAGTTTTAAGACCGCCAGCTATAGGGTTGGTTTCTCCAACTCAACTTAACTTAGTTTAGCCATTTTTTGGACTTAAGTCAAAAGTTAACCTACTTTTTACACAGCTTATTCTTGACTAAGTCTAAAAAATCGGCTAAACTAAGTTAAGTTGAGTTGGAGAAACCAGCCCATAATGTCACACAGAGGCCGACAAGTAGTCAGCTGGTCCGAATGATAGTTTTTATTGAGCAAATATGTATGTATTTTCATCCGAATCGGCAGCAGTGAAGAGAAGAATCACATACACATTCCACTGTCTACAGCTGTTGCTGAGATGCCACAGAAGTGGGACTGAGCGTTAACGCAAATAAGAATGACTTAGTATTATTCACTAGGAAATACAAGATCCCAGCTTGGAATAAACCTGAATTGGGAGAGACCGCTCTTCAAAAAAAGCCAAACTCGAAGTACCTTGAGATCTTACTGGACGGCAAACTGTCTTGGAAGTTTAATTATGAAGACCGGTTGAGGAAGCCCTCGACAGCACTGTATGGGCATATGCCATAAGATGTTGGGCTGCACTTGGGGACTTTCTACTGCTCTTTCGCACTGGATATTCACTGCAAACGTTAAGCCAGTATGATTTATGGGATATTGGTATGGTGAGCAGCAACGCAAGGAGACATACCTTAAAAGACTGGAGAGTATATACAGGCTCTCACTGGTCAGTATAAATGGGAGCCTTGAGGACAACACCGACGGCGGTGCCACCAGTGGACTTTGTATCCAAGAAAATAGCGTTTAAAAATGCCATGAGGTTTTATGCCGCAGGGAAGTTTGCGTTCAGAACGTATGGTTACGGTAGTATAGCGTCATCCTTAACCGGGCGGATAGACAACGTGAGTTTCTAAAGGTCGCTAGCAGCTACAATAGAGGTTGACATTTGGCGAAAGGGCGGGCAGTTAAAAGGGAACGCAACGCATATGGTCCTAAAAAGGATGAAGGAATAGGAACTGCAGTATATTGCAGTGAACCGGTAATTCATAGGTCCTTAAGGCTACCATACCAATGCATAAGCTATCTGCGGTGAAGGAAGCGGCAGAGATGCTACACGCCAAGCGAGCAGATAAACTTTTACATAGATTTCCGTTTCTGACTGAAAGGAGGCTATAAGAAGGCTAACTTTGGCTAAAACCGTCCACCTATATTGGGTCCCAGGACACAAGGGTGTGGAAAGTAGGTAATGAGAGAACTGACAAACTAGCCAAGGAGAGCCGTCTCTTAGACGCCTCATTAATGAGGAATATATCAATTTCCCTTCGGAAAATCGAAGGATCAAAAGATATTCTCTTGTACCGCCAAGCGAATACATGGATTTGGATAAGAACTCAGAATTGCAGACTCGCAAAAATTATGTGTAACTCATACGAGAGGAAACTTACTGCTTTCCTTATATCAATAAATAGAACAGACTCGCGGGTTTTGATAGGTTTTTCTAACACCCGGTACTGTTTGCTAGGAGCACATGCATCTAAATTAGGTCTTATAGATGAGAAAAAAATTTAGAAATGTAAATATCACGAGAAAATCGTCCCCACTCGCGAACGGCAATGTTCTTTAACATTGCGTCAAAGCATAATCCATAAAAATCTGGCAACACTATGGACGTTATACTCGACTCTGTGAGACCTCTTCAGCCAACATAACCTAACCTAATTACATGCATAATAAAAAAGAAAATTTCAATTAAAAATGGTATGGCTACAAATAACGAGATTTACGTAAATGGAAAAAAAACTTCAATAGATTAAAATAGAGCACACATTTTCAACTGTACCAAAAATGCTAATTGCGTGGAATATGCATAATAATTTATATTACTTCTTTTTTTGAAAATTTAATTGAAGTTAGTTTTCCTTTTTTAAACGTTCAACTGTAAGACTAACTACCCAGCGTCCTGGCTGGCGCAGCTAACAAGCCAAACCAAAACGACCGCAAAGAGAGAGAGTACTGCACCTTACTTGAAATTTTCACGAAAAAAATATGAAAATATTATTCATAGCTGAAAGCGCACACGCCACCATTTTACCTGTGCTACACTGTGGTGTAGACACTGCCGACTCGCAACAACACTCACAGCTGTCTAGTAAGTACATATGTACATACATAGCACCCTTAGACACATCATTATGCGCTGTGCTGCATCACTTTTCAGTCTCTGCTCTAACAAATTACACACATTATGACTTTAATATGGATTAGCGGTAATCTGCAACATAATTTAGCATTAAAGGGCCATCGCTCTACCTAGTTAGACGAGAGTAACGATAAGCAAAAAAAGCAGAAACAAAAGCGAAAGCCGCAAGCGATGAGTAATAGCAAATGAAAAAAAACGCAGGTGCAATAAAAAATAAGATAGAAACAAAAGCGAAGAGAGATGTCCTTACACTAACCAGCCATTATTTGCGTATTCATATAGATGCATACATATGTATATACATTAGACCGTACCACCTCACATGCCAACAAACATTTTTTTTCTTCCCGAAGCTAGGTTGTTGCGAAATTCCGACGAACACGATGTAAACTCAGAAATCAAATGGCGACTAGACATCATACCGTGAAGAAATTCTTGAATTCCTAATAAACGGGCACTTTCCAGGGTGTACTGCGGAACCGAGCACCACGGTTATTACCTCGGTATCAGCAGACTTCACTGATGTAAAGAGCGTAGACTGGGCCATAAAGCCCTTCCATCCCTACAAGTATCCATCAGCATCCTACGTTTTATGACCGCTACTTAACTTAATAGATGTTTACACCCAAAGGTACCTGGGACCTGGCGAAAGTTGTGTAAAAACCGCGTTGGTGAAATGCAAACCACGGCACATCGTAAGGTGGTGCGCTTTCCCCACTCCTTTGGAACCTGCTGCCACGGTTGAAGGCAAGGCGAATTTATACAAGGTGGTGTTGATGGCGAATTTAGATTTTCGCCGCGGTACTTCCTAATGTCAAAATGATGTGTTTGTTGTAAACAAGGCGAATTCATATTACAACAAACACATCATTTTGACACTCAGAAGTACCGCGACGAAAGTCTAAGTTCGCCATCAACGCCACCTTATATAAATTCGCCTGGGTTGAAGGGTACTTGTTGTCATGTTATTGCGTCAAGTACCCCCAAATTCTACGAGAATAGAAGTAAGGCGCCTAACGTGTAGTGTTCTACGGTTTAGTGTCCATTCGTAGAGAAATGCAAAATAAAAAAACAAACTGGCAAATGTTCAAAGGGTGGCGTGCAAAGCCTTTACATCTTGCTTCACTTTCTACCTGTGAACTACTTAGCAAGAAAAGAAACCTTACTGCCTGCAATCAGTACCGCTCGTAATCCGGGAATTTCGCTTTCTAATTCTTGCAAACTCTGACTGGAGAATAACTTTATCGAACGGTCAAATAAAAGATGGTCTGTAGAGGCCACATGCAGGATAGCAAGACTTATCTGGTCTAAATTTGATAAGCGTAGATCGCACCCTCTCCTACGCTTTTAGCGACCACTGATGCGACATGTAGTTTGAGCTCCCACGAGTACTTCTTGATGGGAAGCCACGCTACTATAAACAAATCAAACAATTGCTGTCGTAGCTTCCGCGATTTTCAGGAAATCGAAACCGTAGAGCATTACCTATGCCACTGTCCCTTTTTGCTGGGGGGTCGTCGACGGTCGTTACTCCATTCTTTTGAATATGTGGCTGATCTTGATTCAGGCAATATCCATGAGGTTGTGTATTTCATCAAATTATTCCATTTCCATTACAAAATATTTCCATTTGTAAAGTAAGAGCGGGGGCGCAAGGATTCTCTAACACAACATCACAATGGGAACACGATATCCTTAGTGTGCTCTTCTCCCGTGTGGGATGAGGGCAGCCAAGATAACCAATGCCTAACCTAACCTTGGGCAGTACGTTAGGGTGATAAGAACTGAGATCTGGTGGGTAAGTGCTAGAAGGGGATACTTGAGGTCAATGAGTTTTATAACAAAATTCTGTCTGCAACCATATCGATAATATCCGACTATTATAGCCGAATATATGATGCAAAATTTAAAAAGTTTTTTTTTTATTTCCTTGCAGAAATATTTTAAATTCGAAGTTTTACGGCGAACTTTTTTTCTGGTACGATTTAATGTACATATAAACATTTACGTAGTCATAGACACGTATGTAGATACATATGTCTGTCCCTGAATACATCAGCGCAAGGATATGAGCACGGATTTTGCTGAAATTCGGAATCGTTCACTTTGTTATTAGATTCGGTGAAGAGTATGTTGCATACCCTAAGGCGTTTCAGCTTTGATAGCGTTGATGGATATTAGTAGAGGGTAACGGGCTCTATGGCAGTCGATATTGGTCTTCTTCTAAAATTTGTTTTTAATTTTTATTTTTGTAAAGCTGCTTAGCGCGCTTTGTGGCTTTTGCATGCTTTCTAGATGATATTTTATCAAAATTAATAAATATAATTAAAATTATTATGTATTTATACATATACATATGACCTACTTAGGTTCACGAAAATATGTATGAATTGTTCACTGGTTGCTTTGACTAAAATCGCAAACTCAGCAAATGAGAAGAATCACTGCTCACATATGTGGCATCACTGTGTAAATACCTGTTGTAGTAAACACCGAGTATGACAATCTAGTGGCTTATGGATGCCAAGTTACAGTATGGCAGGTGACACGCCCCATGTAAACACTCATCGCCCTTTACATAGTTTATTTTAAGAGTATACTTTAGTAATATCTCCCAAATAAATATCAATCTCACGTGACTTTCGATTCCGAAGTTGTGGCTGATTAAAACTTTCACACACAAGCTCATTTATATATATGTACTTTGCTATAAGCATTTACTATAGATAAGTATTTTTACCAAAATACAAAGTCTTGTGATTTAGCTGAATAAAAATTTTAGTTGTGTATACCCTTTGTTGAAAACAGGTGTCATGGCAATACGTGGCCAAAATTTTATTCGATTCTGTCTATCTGTTTAGGCTGCAGCATGGCACACATTTTTTGAAGAATTTAATAACAGATTTCTCATTGAATGGCCCACCTGAACTAGAAACGGCAGCTTAAGCACCACCCAATGCTGGCAGACTGCAGTGAAGCAAGTGAAGATACGAATATATATATACAAGCTCACGAAACGGTGTTGCATACCTTAGAGTCACATTGAATAAAGCATAAACATTTTCACCTATGACAAATCTCCCTTTTAAGTTAAGCTAGCACCTAGACCGACTAACATCAGTTGCTTGATTCTTATGTCGCCACCCGACTTTGAAACAATGTTGTCAACCAACATGCATTCGCGAGATATTTCGATAGCAGTTGCAACTAAGCTATTTGTATGGTATTATTTTCTTTCGGTGTTTATACAGCAGCTGCACTAACAACAAACTCCAGCAACAGCATACAGCTTGCCAGCATTAAAATGACTTGCTTTGCAAATTTCGTCATCAGTGTCGCTTTCGCATTGCGTGGTTTGTTTGTTTGCCTATTTGCATGTTTGACATGCGTTAACAATTACACTTATGTACATAAAAACACATACTAGGTATATACACATTTAACATACACATGTATGTATATACATATGTAAGCGAAGACAACAAAAAAGGTTTACAGGGCAATTCTGGCAAACTGTCTTTCAACTCACCACAGTCTTTTGAAAGACTTTTGACAATTGTCAGTTCAGGCAACTATCTCGAAAGGTATTTACTGTCCTTCGACAAACTGAAAGATCCGCTAACGAAGAGGTCTTAACGTTATGATGTTCGCCTTTCAGCATGAAGTTTTTTTAATTAAATTAAATTAAAAAAAAACAATATATTTTGCTTTTTAAAACAAAGAAAATTAATAAATTAAAGAACCCGAAATTAAAAAAAGAAAAAAATTTCATCAAAAAAGCGGAAAAATTTAGTACTTAAAAATTAAATTAGATTAAAAATATTTTTATTACACAAAAATAATAAAAAATTTATTATAAAAAATAGAATAAGACCCAGAAAATGAAATGAAACAAATTTTTGATTTTTCTTTTTTAAAACAATGAAGTTTAGAAGGAAGTGAAACTAACAAAAGAGTAACAAATTGAATGAAAGGACGAAAAAAAATAAAATAAATTTCTTAAAAAGAAAATGATATTTGAAATTTTTTTTTTCTTTTTTACACAATAACATCAAAAAATTAAAAGAAATTTTAATTAAAATAATATTATTTAAAACAGAAAAAAATCACATAAATTCCCAAAAATTAAATGAAATTAAAAAATATTATTTTTAAAACAGTAACAACCAAACTAGTTAAGAAAAAATAAATAATTTAAAAAAATACCTAAAATAATTTTCTAAAAATTAGACTTAATATTTGTAATAAATATTTCCTTTAAAAAAAAAATAAGAAAAAAAAATCGACTAAAAAAAACTCCGCTGCGCCAGGACTCGAACTCGGATCTCTCGATTGGCACGCCTTTGCTTTGCCCATTCAGCCATTGTGACTGTTGGAGCGACGCGAGCTAAATGATATACAAGTACTTTCTCTAGAATTTCTCAAAATAGCTTTTCACCACGAGTGGTGAATAAGAAAGCTTTTTTTTCAAAGACTTTTGTGCTAGAATAACAAAAGTCTTTCGAACTATCTTGCCATCTGTCTTTCATTTATCTTACGGAAGACTTTTTACTATCTTAACCAGAATTGCCCTGTTAGCTCAACACTCCGCGCTCTGCGAATTTTCCTAGTCACTTTGTTATATATTTCCCATTGGCATTCTCTTCACGCCTTACGCGCGCTAAGGCTGCAAAGCAAAGTTTGTTGTTTATCTATTTTGTTGCTCAATTTCACGTTCGCATATCCACTAACAGTTGCGCTTTGTGCATTGCTTTTACTTTTACTTTTACTTTACACTTACTGCCTTTCTCGTACGTCGCTTCCTCTTCAAATATTGGTTTTCATTTGCGTTTGCGTGCATCACAAAGGCAAATATTTGCGCCATTGAAAGCAGCAAATACAAATACAATATTTGGTTGCAGCTGCACAGCGCCTGTAAGTATGCAATGTTGCAATCGATTGACGCGCAATATAGCTTAACTATACTGCACACATATATACATATGTAATTGTACTATTGTTGTAGCTTTTCATTACATTCGCAATCTCTATTGCATTTCCACGCACATTTCCTTGTCTACCTCGAGTGCTTTTTGTCATCATTCCTGTCTTACTTTTATTTTCCGCTGGCCATTTTGTTTTTTATTTTCTATATGCCTCATCTCATTCCCTAATTCTCTTCTGCATATTGCTTGTCATGTTATTATTTTCCGCTTCATTTTTGTGTTTCCCCATTCATTCTTCTTCAGTGATGGGGTGATGGGTATTCATAAGCATACCTCCGCCGCTCGCTTGATCCATCTGACACTTGTCCATGCAAAAAACGTTTTCACTTGTCATCGCCGTGCGCTTTTCATTTGCTCCACCAACTCGTTGCATCAACTATTCATCGTTTCGAAACACACCTTTCCAGCTTTTCATCTTACCAAAGCTGCATAACTTCACTTCACCGGACACCTAACCTAGCACTGGTTTTGTAATATCCTTTCAACGTTGTTGTGTCATTTCATTGGACACACAATTGTCTTGTTCTTTTGTCAGCAACAATCTAGCAGTTGTTGTCGCTTCAGTTATTTCATGCAACAAGCAAATACCTTCATTTCCACTTACAGTGGCAGCATTGTGGCGAAACACTCACACCACACCGGCCGCATTCGATGGTATATTCGTACCTTTTAGCTTTCTACTCTTTTCTACTCTCCCTGCAGTTGACAATTCATAGCAGCTCGAGTAGCATCCTGAAATCCATGTACTATTTCTGCTACTACACACGTCTTTGTTTCACCTTTTTTTGTTTTATGGCGGGTACACGCAAGCGTTGTTGACTTTACCGAAGTTGCAAAGCGGACTGTTCCTTTTTTCTTCTTGTGACAACATTGTTCACTGTCTCCTCTTTGTAGTTGTTTTTTTTAAATTGGACATTTCTAATTTACTTCTTCACCCTTCTCTTGGTTGGCAGAAGTTCATTAGTGTTATTTGATTAGTAGGTAAGCTTTTCTGAAACGAGATTGCTGCATATTTCAAAGGATTTTTTTGGAGCATCGCAAGGTTGCTTGACATTTTTTAACAAATATTGGAGAATGAAAGTAATTAATATTCTCCGTAGAATTAAAACTTCTAATAATTCATTTGCTTTTCGTTCCATAATCATAATAGTTGTATGTTTAGATGTACTGAACTTAACATAACTTATTACAATACAACATTACTCTGAGTTGAGTGATTTTAAATTGATCAAATCAGAAACCCTGATATCAATTTTATTAGTGATTTGATTCGCTGAGCTGCGAATAGATGAGGTGAATTTAAATGAGTTCAGTTGAGTTTAATTGGGGAGTGTTGAGAACTAAGGTTAGCTGAAGTTAAATTATTTGAAGTGAGTTAAGGTGAGTTGAGGTGAAGAGTTGATTTCAAGTAAGTTGAGTTAATATGAGTTGATTTGAGTTAAGAGGGGAGTTAAGTTGAGAGGAAATAAGTAGAAGTGAGTTAAAGAGAGTAGAGTTTAGATGAGTTGGTATTAGTTGAGGTGAGTTTAGTTGTGTTGATTTAAGGTGAGATGAGCTGAGGTTAAATGTGTTGAAGTGAGGTAAGTTGAGTTGAGTTGAGGTGAGATTATTCGAAGTGAGTTAAAGGGTAGTTGAGGTGAGGCGAGTGAAGGTGAGATCATTTAGTTGATTGAGTTGAGTTAAGGTGAGGTGAGTTGAGCTCAATTTCGGTGAAATTATGTATATTTATTTTTATCTCTATCTCTTACCTTATCTCTTATCTGGATTACGAATTCTTATAGTTGGAAAATGGAAGCATATTTGAGATAAATAGTACAACTACATCGGAACAAATCTTTTGAAGTTTAAGTAATAGTCTTTAGAATCAGTTTAAAAACAAGTCAAATTTTACGAGATCAATTAAATATCAGAATTATTTTGCGGGCTCAGGCATGAATCATCAAGGTTATGTTAAGGTTACTGCTCCATGCACGTAACACATAAAGGTACTCTTAAAGGTTAATTGTGCATGTTACCGATGATTTTGTAACCGGAAAATTGTATTATCAATGCTACCGTGATTCTAGATACGTAGGTAATGCAGTTAAAATATTCAGCACTTCTGCTATCAAGATTCGCGGAAATTCTGCCATTGCATATTTCGCAGGGCATTATTTTGTTACCCGGTTATTAGATGGTAACAAAACTTAGGAATGAATATGAATATGAGTAAGAATATGAATATGAGTATGAATATGAATATGAGTAAGAATATGAATATGAGTAAGAATATGAGTAAAAAAATTACTATGAATATTAATATGAATATGAACATGAATATGAATGTGAATATGAATATGAATATGAATGTGAATATGAATATGAATATGAATATGAATATGAATATGAATATGAATATGAATATGAATATGAATATGAATATGAATATGAATATGAATATGAATATGAATATGAATGTGAATATGAGTTTGTACATGAATATGAATATGAATGTAAATATTGGTATGATTATGAATATGAATATGAATATTAATATGAACATTAACATGAATATGAATATGATCATGAATATGAATATAAATATGTACATGAATATAAATATGACTATGCATATGAATATCAATATCAATATCAAAATTAATATCAATATCAATATCAATATGAATGTGAATATGGACACAAGTACGAATTCGGATGCGAATCCAAATGCGAATATAACTAAATTCGAATGCGAAAACAACTATTTTACATGAACCAGGTCTCGTATTTTATGCCTGAAGCATAAAATATTTAAAGGGAATTTAAGAAGTTGCAGCAACTTTGATCATCTATAATTATTTTCGTTATTGACGAACATTGTAAAATCCACAATTATTTCTACTGTCGCTTTCTTACATTTTTCTGGTATTATTTCCAGTGTATGTCAAACAAATTTTTGCACTTTTTTTGCTCTTCCGTGTCTGGCCAAAAAAAAGAGGCAGCAATAAACCCGTTACGTCGTTAATGTTGTCAATACAAAATTACTGTCTCTCCACAATTCTAACTGCTGTGCTGCATTGAACAGACGCAAAGTACAAAACCAATAAGGTGGCAACATGTGCAAACAGCAATAACGACTCACATAAGTACAAACAAAGGCAAGTCGCTGTGCGCGTGTGTGCTTAGAAACATGCGACTCCATATGCAACACTTGCCATGATTGTGTTTATGTTGTTGTATATGAGTTGGAATTTGCATTTAAGGAAAAAGTATGCCACAAAAAGGCCCAAAACGAAGACAGCGAAGTGTTTGTGTGCGTTTGTTTGTGTGTGTGCCTGCAGTTTGAAATGATTTGCATGCACATGAGCAACAATGAAGGCATTGCACAAATGCATAGACACTGCACATATTTACATACATACATACATTCATATCAATGCAAATGTATTTGTTTGCAACTTCATTGCTTCATTGTTTGCGCTGGCTGCTGCTGCTGCTGTTGCTCCTACTTTTGCTATAGCTATTGCTTTTGCTAACTGCATTGAAAATATTGCTCATACTTAGCATGCACACAACTATGGCGTATGTGTTTGTATGCATTTGTATGTCTGTTCGTGCGCAACTTGCTTTATTTGGCAATGCGGCATGTGGCAAGCATAATCTCAACACATTTTGTCATTGAACAGTTGACACAACAACACCACCACACTGACTTCGTACAGAAGTTAAGGGAGCTTGCAACAAAATGTTGTAGCATTCGCCTTAGCCAAGCGTAGCCAACGTAGCGCGTAAATTTGTTACTCTACGTGATACAAATTTTGCAGATAAATCTTTTTCAGCAAAAGTTCTGCTAGTGTTTGCTACCTTAAACAATTGACATGCATTTATGCTATATATAAATATGTATGTTTGTATTAGTCACCACTACACTCGCATGAGCACTTGATTTGCCCGATACGGCGATATGCTAGAAAAGAAATAGCTCGTCATGGTTGTATTATGTCGTATCTTTTGCGTTAGCGCCGCTCCTCTGCCACTTCGAAATCAACAAACCAAACTGCATCAGTCGGCCACATCGCCTCATCAACGCGCATTGCAACTCCTTTTTGCTGTTTTTTTTTCCTTTAATTTCAACGTTCATCAAGCATACTTGCATTTACAGCTTTCAAGTCTTTGATGTGGTTTTAGCTGCTCAAAGTGACCAACTCTTCTTTGCGCCAGCTTCGTCGCTAAAACAAACCGAGTGACCAAATTTTTGGTTTTTCTATGTGCAATCAAAGCTCCTAGCACTAGTGTAGAAAAAGAAAAGTTGAGTGAGTGGTAAGTTGAATAGCAAATCAAAAAAGGTAAAATCCTCAACAAAAAAATGTGCTTGGCAGCTGTTACTCTTTCAGTGGCTGAAAAAATTGCATCTTTGAATAGGTAAACAAAAAGTGTCACTCGGACGCAATCAGCACGAGGAATGATCTTAATTAGTGCTCCGTTGGCGATGCAATTTCAGTTGGACCTGGAGGCTTGGCACGGTTTTTTCAACGCATTTTTTATACTCAAAAAACAAACAGGCACTGTAGTCAAGGCAAAGAAAAGAGTTACTATTGTTGGAGATAGGTATCTAAAATATCCATTGTACCCCTTTCATACATCTTAGTATAAAGCCTAGATCTGTGGATTGCATAGCGGCAAGACCTACGGCCCTGTTCTCGTGGGCGACGAGTACCGAAGAATATGGAATGACGAACTGTAAGAACTTTTTTAAAGACATGGAATAGTCAAGCGCGACTTCGCTTGCTTGGATGACGACTTTCCACTCACTGAAAGGATCATTCGACTCGGCACCCTCGGGATGAAAAATTTGTGAAAATTCGCATAAGAAAGAAGCGAAGTGTTATGGTCTGGGCCTAAACTGACAAACGTTTGTATTGCCAAATGAAAAGGCAAGTTGCCTTATTCAAGAGTAGGTATAGCTTCGTTATGCCGTTAATTAAAACCCAACAGCCGATTTTGATACTGCACTTACCCATTACTCTTGTGCGGGCAGAAGTGTATGTTTTTGGTAAACGCAGCGGAAATAGTTTTCTGATTGTAGGTGGGGCTCAACGTCTGCTCTAATTAAAAGAGTTTGGTTTTTCTTCTGCTACCATGTCTTCTTGTTCCAGTGACAAACAACAATTAGGCAAAGTTAAATCGCTAAACCCTTAAACAGATTATCCCATAGGATATATGTATTTATATACATAATTTGGTCGGAAATGATTTACATAAATGCTTGCGGATTCAATGGCTGTGCCATTTTTCCTGTGAGAGATATGTTACAGTGGACCGAAATGCTAACAATATGAAGCCTATTGCAAAACTATATTGATTTTTATTAATGCAATGTAGTCGCAAACACTCGGATTGTACGT